>NC_083716.1:174642034-174945065 GCF_028564815.1 Eubalaena glacialis | reverse complement strand
ACTGACTATTAAAGAGAACATATTTTTCTGGAGAATTTCTGTATTAACTGGGAGGAGCTTGAGGGTTAGAATTTTCACAGAGAAGACAGAAAGCAGAGTCAGAGGAAGACGTTTTATTGCTGCTCCTTTATTATATCTTTATCACCAGACTAGTGCCATGTAATTAGTAGTATCTTCTAGTAAAGATTGGTATCAAAGGTGAAAATATTTGGCAAGATTCTCTACTCAAAGTAAGATATATAATTGTCCTGGAATAACTTAAACTAGTATGTTTTTATGATTTCTTCTTTTTATAGAATACGTGTTCTATTGATCATTTCTTTTTCAAATAATTTCTATTTGGGAATATAAGAAAAACATGTAGAAAATTTTAAAAAGATAGATAAGCATAAAGAGTAATATAAAAATCACTAAAAATTCCAACATTCAAAGACTCATACATGAATATGGTTAGCATGTTCATACTATTCTTTCCAGTCCCTCACTCTTTCTAGCTATCTGTAATTCTATCTGCTATTTATCTGATGACCTATTTTGCATAGTTGAAAATATATTTTACATGTGGTTTTAGATATTGCATTTTATAACATTATGTAATCACCATTTTCCCACATAACAGACTCATTTACTAACTAGGATAGTTGCTATTATCACCTATTAGACATTTCTTAACATTTTGTAATGAATTCAAAAGACTTCATTAACACAATCATAGTTTCGGGGTCATTCATGCCCTCAATTATAATGGAACTCCTCTGCAAGTGTCTTAAGATAACATTTCATAATTTAGGGAAAATGTCTCTAAAGACACATTGTCACTCAAGGAGATGCTTATTTATTATCTCATATTTGACAAACGCTGACTTTTGAAGTATTCATACACAATTCATGCATTTTTAAGAGGAAAGTGGAAGAAGCTGTAGCCATAGGTAACAAAGCTATGTTATAAGGGACCAATGTTTATACTTTATTTGTATGTTCTTTGTGTTCATTTTTTATTGCTAGGTAACAAATTATCATAAAATTTTCAGCTTAAAGCAGCTCACATTTATTATCTCTCAGTTTCTGTAGGTCAGAAGTCTGGGCAGGGATTAACTGGGTTCCTGCTTCAAGGTCTCAGCTGGCTGCATTAGGGTGTCAGCCAGGACTGCATTCTCATCAGAGGTTCAACTGGGGAAAAGATCTACTTCCAAGATCCTTTAGTTTGTTGGCAAAATTCATTCTTTTGGAGCTGAAGAACTGAGGCTTTTAGTTTTTTGCTGGAGGCCACCATCCTCTTTGAGATTGCCTGCAATTCCATGCTACATGGGCTTCTCCACTTACTTCATGGTGGCTTTCTTCTTCAAAGCAAGCAACAGAGAGAGACTCTAGCAGAACAAAGTCTTACACAATGTAAAATAATCATGGGAGTGACATCTTTGACTTTTGCCACATTCTATTGATTAGAAGCAAATCACAGGTCCTACCCTCACTCAAGGGCTTGAACACCAGAAGACAGAGATTACTGGGGACACCTTAAGATCTGTCTCTGTACTTCTGTGATTTTCAAAGTTCTATAAAAAACATGTATTATGTTTGCAACATGAAAAATAGTAAAAACAAAAACAAAGCAAAAAAAAAACCCATAAAAAAATAAAGGGACTTGTATCTTTAAAACAACAATGGAATAATTTATAACATGATAATGAAATTAAAAAGTACCATTCACAAATAGCTTGAGAAATATCAAACACATAGGAATAAATCTAACTAATGATACGTTAGATACCTACACTGAAAAATACAAAATATTACTGAGAGAAATTTTAAAAGATCTAAATAGCTAGAGATGTTTTATGTTACAGAATTGGAAGATTCAACATTTATAGGTGTAAATTCCCCCTAAATTGACATATAGTTTTAATGTATATCAATTAAAATTCCAGAAGTGGGGTGTGTGTATTTGTGCACGTGTCTGTAAGTTAACAGACTGATTCTATAAACTTAAATGCAAACATAAAGGGATTAGTATAGCCAAGACAATCTTGAAGAGGAAGAACTAAATTGAGGGAGTTCACTAGATTCTAATATTTATTATAAAGATACAATAATGAAGACAGTGTGGTATTAGTGTGTGGATAGACAAATAGGCTAAAGGAATGAAATAGTGAGTCCAGAAATAGATCCATATATGGAGGATAACTTGATTTTTATCAAATGTGCCACAACACTTCAGTATATGTCAACGGGTGGGAGTGGTCATTTCAACAATGGTGCTGGAGCAAATAGATGCCCACATGGAAAACAAAAAGTCTTGACCTCCACCTTATACCATACACAAAAATTAATTCAAATTGAACCATGTATCTGAAAGTAATAAAGCCTCTAGAAGAAAACATTGGAACGTTATAATATTGGGGTAGGTAAATATTTCTGGAACAGAACATTAAAGTAAGAATTTATAGATTAGACTTCATTAAAATAAAGCAATTCTGATAAGCAAAAGACATTATTAGGAATGCAAATACGCAAGGCACAAACAGGGAGATGGGAGATGGAAATCTAACAAATGACTTATACCTAGTATATATATATAAATGCTACAAATAAAAAAATACAAAAACCAACTTAAAATGATGGGCAGCAGACTTGAACTGACATTACACAAAATTAGATCTCCATATGGCTAATCAACATTGACAAGGTGGTAAACATCATTAGGCATCAGGGGACTGCAAATAAAAGCATAATTAGAGCAATACACATCCACTTGAATGACTAACATTAAAAATTCTGAAAGACATAAATAATGGCAAGAATATTAAGTAATTAGAGTTCTCATACATTGATAGTGGAAATGTAAATTAGTTCAATCACTTTGAAGAACTCTTTGGCTGAACCCATTAAAGCTAAACATAAGCAAGCAAATGTGCCAACATTTCTACTCCTATCCAAGATCAATGTGCATATGTCTATGAAAATTCTTGTATAAAAATATTCCTAGCAGTTTCATTCAAAAACTTAATAAAATAGTCACAGAATGAAAACAGCTCAAAGGTACACCAATAGGAGAATGGATAAACAACTTGCAGAATACTTATAAAACAGAATACAACTTGGCAAGAAAAACATACACACCACTTTTACACACAATGACATGGACAAAGCTCAGAAAAATTATGTTGAGGGGAAAAGGCCAAACACAAAAGAATACAAACTGCGTTATTCCATTTATACGAAGTTTAAGAACACAGACAACTAATCTATTGTGATAGAAGTCATAATAGTTGTTAACTCTGGGGAGGGTGTCATTGACTACTAAGGAGCATGAGGGAAGCTTTTGAGGTGAAATCTTGGTCTGAGTAATGCTTAAATGGGTGAATGGAAATACACCCATGTAAAAATCAACCAAGATGTACACTTGAAATCTGTACACTCTACTGTATGTGAATGAACCACTTCAAAGCAAGAGGCACACCAAGGGCAAAACTTTGTCCATTCATGTCGGTCTCCAGATATCACTGCATTACAGTTACAAGTACCAGGTCCTTTGCTTAGTCTTCACATTAGTATTTAATCTTATTTGACCTTCACCAGTCCTATTTCTTTTTTCAAAAATCTTCTTTTTCAATATTTTGCTAGTTTCTTAACTTTTAGTTATCCTCACTGAGTTTATAACATGATACTATGATTTGTTTTTCCCTTCCTGGTGAAGAAACATTGCATTATATTTTCATCCTGGCTGTGTCCTACTGCCCAAATCCTTCCTGTCTTCTGAAATTAGTGGTCATCTTGTCCACTTTTTCTACTCAACAGCTAAGAAATTTGAGGTCTAAAAGCTTACATAACCAATACAAACTAACACAACTAACTATCCTCAGAATGTGTACATAACACCGACAACTCATTTTGACATATCTTTTTCCAACAGGAAGGTCCTGAGATAATACAACTCTGCCTATAAAATCTGGAGTAGAAGAAAAAAGAGCAGCAGTAGTACAAGAAAAGTAGAAGGGCTTCTACTGCAATTTTAAGAGATCATCATTTTAGAGATATGAAGCCTGGAATTTAGAAATTAAAATGAATTACTAATATCATCGGTAAACTATATTAATGTCAGTGAAAAGTGTATTCAGATACTATTCTCCATGTTTCTAATTCAAATGGATCTATCCAAACAACAAAACAATACACATAAATTACCTTCATGCAATTTAATTTCTTTATCTCAAAACAATTTCCATATTGACATATATCAATCGTTAAACTACTTATTCAACAATTTATTGTGCACCTATTGTGTCTTCCATGAACTTATTGAAATATGTTGCTATAAATAGAAATCCAAGCTGTCTACAACTGACTTCCATTCTCAGTAGCAGATATAACAATATCAGCAATGACAATTAAAAAAAGACTTCTTTCGTGATCAATACCTCATTTCAGGAAGGGAATCTGGCCAGTTAATCAGCAGAGTCAAGACTGGTGGGAAGTGGTGTGTTCCATGTTGTGGTCAGATTGCCCTTACTTCTGAAATATGCTCTATGGGAAACTAACAGGTGCCATTATGCATCAAGTTAAAAATAAATGGAGGTGCCTTATGTCAAACATAATCTATCTATAACCTGTGTTGCTGATGTCCTATTCAAATCTGAAAAATTTCCATCAGCAACACAAAAAAACCTAGAATCTAGTATAATACCTCTGAAACTATCTTCTGAGGAACTTGGATCTGAGGGAAAATCCATTATCAGTGGGTCTCAACCTTAGCTATATGCAGTCATTATTTGGACATTGTTAAATTATAATAATTCTATGTATCTCAAACACTAATTATTCTAATTTAATTTGGTCTTGGGTGAGGACCACACATCTCTCTCTATTTTTATAATATTCCCATGCCAGGCCTGAGAATCATTTTTCCATGTGAAACGAATGAATTCAAAAGATGTTTTAAATGACCTGACTCAGGAAGTCATCTGATGTAAGAAACCCAAAGTAAGAAGGTCAGAAGAAACAAAGAAGTACATCTCCAAATATGTTCAAACCACCATTTCTTTCCAGGAATCAGCAAAAACAACATAAGAAATTAAGGAAGAGATATGCTGGTGAATTTTTATTTTAAAAATATCAAATATAGAGTAAAAGAAGAAAAGAAAAACAAAAGAGCACTGGTTTCAAGAAATAAGTAGTCAGAAACACTTTTTAATAATATTTTCACAATTCTATAATCACCATAATCTAATAATACTATAATACTATAAAGACTCACTCACAATAATA
Organism: Eubalaena glacialis; assembly: GCF_028564815.1. NCBI lineage: Eukaryota > Metazoa > Chordata > Mammalia > Artiodactyla > Balaenidae > Eubalaena > Eubalaena glacialis. The sequence continues at coordinate 174,939,803 of NC_083716.1, read as the reverse complement.
CTCCAGTAATACCACAATCTCCGATAATGGATATCTGTCAATCTAAAAAGAGAAGCAAGTACAGGCTAATTAAGGCTTTTGACTAGAGCCTTTCAGAGGTACCTTGGAAAGTCAGATTTAAACCCCTGAGATGATCTTTGCTTTTCAGAATTCTTATCAGTATAACTGGAAGCAGGGTTTTTGAGGACAGCAGATAAATAGGGAAGGATCCCCAAAATGCTATATTTCTAAGGACCATAGCCCTCACTTAATAAGGAGATATGTTCAAGTGAAAACATGCCTTATCTGGCCTAACTATAGCTTATTATAGAGCAGTGGTTCTTAAATTTTAGCAGTGGTTCTTAAATTTTAGCATGTATCAGAATCACCTAGAGGGTTTTTAAAAATGCAGATTGCTAACCCTAGCCCGAGTTTCTGACTTAGTAGGTACTGGTTAGGGTCCCCTAATTTGTATTTCTAACAAGTTCACGTGTGATGCTGTAGCTGCTGGTTGGGGGATCACTCTGATATAGAGTATTTACAAAGGCTTTATGCTGATCTCTAGTATTTGAGAACTAGAGCAAATTTCTCCACTATTTGTTTATATTGAATCGTGGAAATTCTAGGGAACTTCCACTACTTTAATTCCACAATTGTAAGGAACTTGTGTCAAGATAATAAAGTCTCCCAAGGTTGATTCCCCCTACGGACCCTCGGCTTTATGCTGATCATCCAGAATTGTTCTCATTCATGAATAGCCCTGCTGACCTGTTCTCATATTTGGCTGGAAGATGAGAGGTGAGGAACGTTCACTAGCATTCTATTCCACCAGTTGTTTCTATGTCTTGTATAAACAGAATATGTAAGTTAAACATTTGGGAGAGCAAAAATTTCAGGTCATTTTAATTCTATGAAGGAAATGGAACCAAGGACACCCAAATTCTTAAATGATGGCAATGATCTTGGGTTAACTTTTCTCACAGTGATTTCCTCTTCTCTGGGAATGGCCTCTTCTCTGGGAATGTCCTCTGGGAAACAGGATTTGGTAGTCACGCTCTTATCTGACCCTCCCCCTAGCCACATCTGATTAGTGCTGCACTGAACGTTTAATCAACGTCAAACCAGTAGATATTTTCTAGATTTTTTAAGTGGAACTGTGAATCAGTCTTTCTATGATGGAAAATATTGTAAAATGTAAAACTGAGGTGCTGAGTGAAGGAGGTTGTGTTTCCCAGCATGATGATCATGATGAACAGGATAGATGCCATATTCCCCAGCATGTGGTGGAAGATGGTTCACACTGATAAAAAACTGAACTGACATTATTGGGAAGGAAAAATATCTGGATAGGGAGGGAGAGGAAATGAGAGAGAAGGAGATCTGGTAGAATTCAATGACTTATTTACAGTAGTTCATGATGTTCAATTGCATAATTTCCTGGACTATTAGCTGATGGTCTAACCCTTCTCTGAGCACCCAATTTTCTTAGGTTTTTTGAGTTGGTTGCTATTACTTGCAATTTAATTCAAGAGGCTCTTCTTGTTATTAAGCTTAAGTCAAGAGGATGCTGCTTGAAAAAAGACAGCTATTTAAGTTACAGCTCTTGGAGTCAGTGGGGAAAAGAAGAAAGGAAACAGAGGAAAATGAAGTAGTAGATGCACGTTTTCTCCACCTAGGAAAAAGCTTATGGATGAGTGTGAGATAAATGAGGGGAAAATCCAGGAGCACAGGGCCCTTTCCTGTTCCATAACTGAGACGTTACAGAAGATGTTTGTGTAGTGCATTGTGCACCAACTTGGTCTGTGTGAAACAAGCTAAGGAGCAGAACAGGATGGCCAGGGATAGAAGGGCTTTAGTTAGCCCTCCTGAACTTCTCTTAGAGAATTATGACTATTGCTTCCCTTGAGCATTATTTTAGAAAAAAGTATGGACTGCAAAATAATCAAGCAAAGACTATGGCATCAGAGACCAGTGGAGCACCTGAGGGCAATCAGGGAAGATGGGGTTGTTTTCTGGAGAAAAGAGGCCTCTGGTAAGGAATGCAGCCCTGCCAATACTTTGATTTTATCCCAATGAGACTCATGTAGGATTTCTGACCTCTAGAGTTGTAAGATGATAAATTTGTATTGTTCAAGCCATTTAATTAGAGGTAATTTGTTATAGCAGCAATAGGAAACCAATATTGTTACTTAAATTGGAAATTGGACTGATAAACCTAAAGTAGTTCTTATCTTACCCCTCAGCTGCCTTTTTTCCCCTCTTGTTTCTACTCTGATCATTTCTTTAATAATTAATTGTAATCCCTAGATTTAAAGTCTATACTAGTAAAGAGCAACACAAAGACTAAAATATTAGTTTTCCTATTTGAAAACAACTCCAGAAAATAACATGAGGAAGAAAACATTTCAAACTAATAGTACACATGCATCTTTTAAAATTATATTCTCAACTTAATGAGCCATGCCCATCTTTTTCTCCCATTACCAGGAACAACTGAGAGTAGACTATTTAAAATAAACCATGTTCTCAGGGTTTCGAGCTATTGCTGACTATATTATGACTGGTGCACTGAACCTGCTGGGTCAATGGACAGCTGTTATTTTATTTATTTGTAGACTTCTGGGCTACATTTTAAGCATGAAAAACATTGTGCAGGGCTGATGTTTCCTCTGCTCTATGGTCTGCTCACTGAGTAAATTCTTAGACAATGAGACTGTATTTCTCTGGCAGAAAGTAAACACTTACAATAACTCATGTCAGGGAAAAATTCTGCACAAAGCTTGAATAGTAAAATGATGCCAACTGAAAATGTGACTCGGTCCTGCCAAATACAACACTAGGTTAACGTGGATTTAGAAGACAGAGTTGCCACTGAATAAGAGGACTTTATTACGTAAGGCAGATTGATCTGGGTGTCTGTAATAACAGCAGAGATTACTGTGGTTGGCCTCTTGCGCCCTTTGAATGCCTCAATAAATTAGACACTACTGCTCAAAATTCTCTTTAACGGCAATGATGAAAATGACAGGTGGTAGCAGATTGGAACGATAGCTATTTTATTTTATTTATTTATTTATTTTAAAACATCTTTATTGGAGTATAATTGCTTTACAATGGTGTGTTAGTTTCTGCTTTATAACAAAGTGAATCAGTTATACATATACATATATCCCCATATCTCTTCCCTCTTGCGTCTCCCTCCCTCCAACCCTCCCTATCCCACCCCTCTAGGTGGTCACAAAGCACCAAGCTGATCTCCCTGTGCTATGTGGCTGCTTCCCACTAGCTACCTATTTTACATTTGGTAGTGTATATATGTCCAGGCCACTCTCTCACTTTGTCCCACCTTACCCTTCGCCCTCCCCGTGTCCTCAAGTCCATTCTCTACTACGTCTCTGTCTTTTTCCCGTCTTGCCCCTAGGTGCTTCATGACCTCTTTTTTTTTTTTTCCTTAAGATTCCATATATGTGTGTTAGCATACGGTATTTGTTTTTCTCTTTCTGACTTACTTCACTCTGTATGACAGTCTCTAGGTCCATCCACCTCACTACAAATAACTCAATTTCGTTTCTTTTTAGGGCTGAGCAATATTCCATTGTATATATGTGCCACATCTTCTGTATCCATTCATCTGTCGATGGGCACTTATCCATATCCTAGCTATTGTAAATAGAGCTGCAATGAACATTGTGGTACATGACTCTTTTTGAATTATGGTTTTCTCAGGGTATATGCCCAGTAGTGGGATTGCTGGGTCATATGGTAGTTCTATTTTTAGTTTTTTAAGGAACCTCCATACTGTCCTCCATAGTGGCTGTATCAATTTACATTCCCACCAACAGTGCAAGAGGGTTCCCTTTTCTCCAGACCCTCTCCAGCATTTACTGTTTGTAGATTTTTTGATCATGGCCATTCGGACCGGTGTGAGATGATATCTCATGGTAGTTTTGATTTGCATTTCTCTAATGATTAATGATGTTGAGAATTCTTTCATGTGTTTGTTGGCAATCTGTATATCTTCTTTTCAGAAGGGTCTATTTAGGTCTTCTGCCCATTTTTGGATTGGGATGTTTGTTTTTTTTGATATTGAGCTGCATGAGCTGCTTGTAAATTTTGGAGATTAATCCTTTGTCAGTTGTTTCATTTGCAAATATTTTCTCCCATTCTGAGGGTTGTCTTTTCGTCTTGTTTATAGTGTCCTTTGCTGTGCAAAAGCTTTTAAGTTTCATTAGGTTCCATTTGTTTATTTTTGTTTTTGTTTCCATTTCTCTAGGAGCTGGGTCAAAAAGGAACTTGCTGTGATGTATGTCATAGAGTGTTCTGCCTATGTTTTCCTCTAAGAGTTCAATAGTGTCTGGCCTTACATTTAGGTCTTTAATCCATATTGAGTTTCTTTTTGTGTATGGTGTTAGGGAGTGTTCTAATTTCATTCTTTTACATGTAGCTGTCCAGTTGTCCCAGCACCGCTTATTGAAGAGACTGTCTTTTCTCCATTGTATAGTCTTGCCTCCTTTACCAAAGATAAGGTGACAATGTGTGCGTGGGTTTATCTCTGGGCTTTCTATCCTGTTCCATTGATCTATATTTCTGTTTTTGTGCCAGTACCATACTGTCTTGATTACTGTAGCTTTGTAGTATAGTCTGAAGTCAGGGAGCCTGATTCCTCCAGCTCCGTGTTTCTTTCTCAATATTGCTTTGGCTATTCGGGGTCTTTTGTGTTTCCATACAAATTGTGAAATTTTTTGTTCTAGTTCTGTGAAAAATGCCAGTTGTAGTTTGGTAGGGATTGCATTGAATCTGTAGATTGCTTTGGGTAGTATAGTCATTTTCACAATGTTGATTCTTCCAATTCAAGAACATAGCATACCTCTCCATCTATTTGTATCATCTTTAATTTCTTTCATCAGTGTCTTATAATTTTCTGCATACAGGTCTTTTGTCTCCTTGGGTAGGTTTATTCCTAGGTATTTTATTCTTTTTGTTGCAGTGGTAAATGGGAGTGTTTTCTTAATTTCACTCTCAGATTTTTCATCATTAGTGTGTAGGAATGCAAGAGATTTCTGTGCATTAATTTTGTATCCTGCTACATTACCAAATTCATTGATTAGCTCTAGTAGTTTTCTGGTAGCCTCTTTAGGATTCTCTATGTGTAGTATCATGTCATCTGCAAACAGTGACAGCTTTACTTCTTCTTTTCCAATTTGGATTCCTTTAATTTCTTTTTCTTCTCTGATTGCTGTGGCTAAAACTTCCAAAACTATGTTGAATAACAGTGGTGAGAGTGGGCAACCTTGTCTTGTTCCTGATCTTAGTGGAAATGGTTTCAGTTTTTCACCATTGAGGACAATGTTGGCTGTGGGTTTGTCATATATGGCCTTTATTATGTTGAGGTAAGTTACCTCTATGCCTACTTTCTGGAGGGTTTTTATCATAAATGGGTGTTGAATTTTGTCGAAAGCTTTCTCTGCATCTATTGAGATGATCATATGGTTTTTCTCCTTCAATTTGTTAATATGGTGTATCACGTTGATTGATTTGTGTATATTGAAGAATCCTTGCATTCCTGGGATAAACCCCACTTAATCATGGGGTATGATCCTTTTAATGTGCTGTTGGATTCTGTTTGCAAGTACTTTGTTGAGGATTTTTGCATCTATGTTCATCAGTGATATTGGCCTGTAATTTTCTTTTTGTGACATCTTTGTCTGGTTTTGGTATCAGGGTGATGGTGGCCTTGTAGAATGAGTTTGGGAGTGTTCCTTCCTCTGCTATATTTTAGAAGAGTTTGAGAAGGATAGGTGTTAGCTCTTCTCTAAATGTTTGATAGAATTCGCCTGTGAAGCCATCTGGTCCTGGGCTTTTGTTTGTTGCAAGATTTTTAACCACAGTTTCAATATCAGTGTTTGTGATTGGTCTGTTCATATTTTCTATTTCTTCCTGGTTCAGTCTTGGAAGGCTGTGTATTTCTAAGAATTTGTCCATTTCTTTCGGGTTGTCCATTTTATTGGCATATAGTTGCTTGTAGTAATCTCTCATTATTCTTTGTATTTCTGCAGTGTCAGTTGTTACTTCTCCTTTTTCAATTCTAATTCTATTGATTTGAGTCTTCTGCTTTTTTTTCTTGATGAGTTTGGCCAATGGTTTATCAATTTTGTTTATCTTCTCAAAGAACCAGCTTTTAGTTTTATTGATCTTTGCTATCGTTTCCTTCATTTCTTTTTCATTTATTTCTGATCTGATCTTTATGATTTCTTTCCCTCTGCTAACTTTGGGGGTTTTTTGTTCTTCTTTCTCTAATTGCTTTAGGTGTAAGGTTAGGTTGTTTATTCGGGATGTTTCTTGTTTCTTAAGGTAGGATTGTATTGATATAAACTTCCCTCTTAGAACTGCTTTTGCTGCATCCCATAGGTTTTGGGTCATCGTGTTTTCATTGTCATTTGTTTCTAGGTATTTTTTTGATTTCCTCTTTAATTTCTTCAGTGATCTCTTGGTTATTAAGTAGTGTATTGTTTAGCCTCCATGTGTTTGTATTTTTTACAGATTTTTTCCTGTAATTGATATCTAGTCTCATAGTGTTGTGGTCAGAAAAGACACTTGATACGATTTCAATTTTCTTAAATTTACCAAGGCTTGATTTGTGACCCAAGATATGATCTATCCTGGAGAATGTTCCATGAGCACTTGAGAAGAAAGTGTATTCTGTTGCTTTTGGATGGAATGTCCTATCAATATCAATTAAGTCCATCTTGTTAAATGTATCATTTAAAGCTTGTGTTTCCTTATTTATTTTTATTTTGGATGATCTGTCCATTGGTGCAAGTGGGGTGTTGAAGTCCCCTACTATGATTGTGTTACTGTCAATTTCCCCTTTTATGGCTGTTAATATGTGCGTTATGTATTGAGGTGCTCCTATGTTGGGTGCATAAATATTAACAATTGTCATATCTTCTTCTTGGATTGATCCCTTGATCATTATGTAGTGTCCTTCTTTTTCTCTTGTAATAGTCTTTGTTTTAAAGTCTATTTTGTCTGATATGAGAATTGCTACTCCAGCTTTCTTCTGATTTCCATTTGTATGGAATCTTTTTCCATCCCCTCACTTTCAGTCTGTATGTGTCCCTAGATCTGAAGTGGGTCTCTTGTAGACAGCATATATACGGGTCTTGTTTTTGTATCCATTCAGCCTGTCTATATCTTTTTGTTGGAGCATTTAATCCATTTACATTTAAGGTAATTATAGATATGTATGTTCCCGTTACCATTTTCTTAATTGGTTTGGGTTTGTTATTGTAGGCCGTTTCTTTCTCTTGTGTTTCCTTTATCATTTGTTGTACAGCTGGTTTGGTGGTGTTAAATTCTCTTAGTTTTTGCTTGTCTGTAAAGGTTTTAATTTCTCCATCAAATCTGAATGAGATCCTTGCTGGGTAGAGTAGTCTTGGTTGTAGGTTTTCTCCTTTCATCACTTTAAATATGTCCTGCCACTCCCTTCTGGCTTGCAGAGTTTCTGCTGAAAGATCAGCTGTTAACCTTATGGGGATTCCCTTGTATATTATTTGTTGTTTTTCCCTTGCTGCTTTTAATATTTTATCTTTGTATTTAATTTTTGATAGTTTGATTAATATGTCACGGTGTGTTTCTCTTTGGATTTATCCTGTATGGGATTCTCTGTGCTTCCTGGACTTGATTAACTATTTCTTTTCCCATATTAGGGAAGTTTTCTACTATAATCTCTTCAAATATTTTCCGAGTACCTTTCTTTTTCTCTTCTTCTTCTGGGACCCCTATAATTCGAATGTTGGTGTGTTTAATGTTGTCCCAGAGGTCTCTAAGACTGTCTTCAATTCTTTTCATTCTTTTTTCTTTATTCTGCTCTGCAGCAGTTCTTTCCACTATTTTATCTTCCAGGTCACTTATCCGTTCTTCTGCCTCAGTTATTCTCCTATTGATCCCTTCTAGAGAATTTTTAATTTCATTTATTGTGTTGTTCATCTCTGTTTGTTTGCTCTTTAGTTCTTCTAGGTCCTTGTTAAACATTGCTTGCATTTTCTCCATTCTGTTTCCAAGTTTTTGGATCATCTTTACCAGCATTATTTTGAATTCTTTTTCAGGTAGACTGCCTATTTCCTCTTCATTTGTTGGGTCTGGTGGGTTTTTACCTTGCTCCTTCATCTGCTGTGTGTTTCTCTGTCTTCTCATTTTGCTTAATTTACTGTGCTTTGGGTCTCCTTTTCGCAGCCTGCAGGTTCGTAGTTCCCATTGTTTGTGGTGTCTGCCCCCAGTGGCTAAGGTTGGTTCAGTGGGTTGTGTAGGCTTCCTGGTCGAGGGGACTAGTGCCTGTGTCCTGGTTCATGGGGCTGCATCTTGTCTTTCTGGTGGGCAGGTCCACGTCTGGTGGTGTGTTTTTGGGTGTCTGTGACCTTATTATGATTTTACGCAGCCTCTCTGCTAATGGGTGGGGTTGTGTTCCTGTCTTGCTAGTTGTTTGGTATAGGGTGTCCAGTGCTGTAGCTTGCTGGTCGTTTAGTGGAGCTGGGTCTTGGCATTGAGATGGAGATCTCTGAGAGATTTTTGCCATTTGGTATTACGTGGAGCTGGGAGGTCTCTGGTGGACCAATGTCCTGAACTTGGCTCTCCCACCTCAGAGTCACAGCCCTGATGCCTGGGTGGAGCACCAAGAGCCTGTCATCCACACAGCTCAGAATAAAAGGGAGAAAAAAAGGAAGAAAGAATGAAAAAGATAAAATAAAATAAGATGAAAGAAAATGAAATAAAGTTAATAAAATAAAAAATAGAAATATAATTATAAAAAAATTTTAAAGTAATAAAAAAGAAAGAAAGAAAGAAAGAAAGAAGAGAGCAACGAAACCAAAAAACAAATCCACCAATGATAACAAGTGCTAAAAACTATACTAAAAAAAAAAGAAAAAAAACAAACAAGCAAACGGACAGACAGAACCCGAGGACAAATGGTAAAAGCAAAGCTATACAGACAAAATCATACACAGAAGCATACACATACACACTCACAAAAAGAGAAAAAGGGAAAAATACATATATATCGTTGCTCCAAAGTCCACCTCCTCAATTTGGGATGATTTGTTGTCTATTCAGGTATTCCACAGATGCAGGTACATCAAGTTGATTGTGGAGATTTAATCCTCTGCTCCTGAGGCTGCTGGGAGAAATTTCCCTTTCTCTTCTTTGTTTGCACAGCTCCTGGGGTTCAGCTTTGGATTTGGCCCTGCCTCTGTGTGTAGGTCGCCTGAGGGCGTCTGTTTGTAGCTCAGACAGGACGGGGTTAAAGGAGCAGCTGATTCGGGGGCTGTGGCTCACTCAGGCGTGGGGGAGGGAGGGGTACAGATGCGGGGTGAGCCTGCGGTGGCAGAGGCCAGTGTAAAGTTGCACCAGCCTGAGGCGCGCCGTGCATTCTCCCGGGGAAGTTGTCCCTGAATCACGGGACCCTGGCAGTGGCGGGCTGCACAGCCTCCCGTTAGGGGAGGTGTGGATAGTGACCTGTGCGTGCACACAGGCTTCTTGGTGGCTGCAGCCGACTTAGCATCTCATGCCTGTCTCTGGGGTCCACGTTGATAGCCGCGGCTCGTGCCCGTCTCTAAAGATCCTTTAAGTGGCGCTCCTAATCCCCTTTCCTTGCGCACCAGGAAACAAAGAGGCAAGAAAAAGTCTCTTGTCTCTTCAGCAGCTCCAGACCTTTTCCCAGACTCCCTCCCAGCTAGCCGTGGCGCACTCACCCCCTTCAGGCTGTGTTCACGCAGCCAACCCCAGTCCTCTCCCTGTGATCCGACCTCCGAAGCCCGAGCCTCAGCTCCCAGCCCCCGCCTGCCCCGGTGGGTGAGCAGACAAGCCTCTCGGGCTGGGGAGTGCTGGTCGGCACCGATCCTCCATGCGGGAATCTCTCCGCTTTGCCCTCCGCACCCCTGTTGCTGCGCTCTCCTCCGTGGCTCCGAAGGTTCCCCACTCCGCCACCCGCAGTCTCCGCCTGTGAAGGGGCTTCCTAGTGTGTGGAAACCTTTCTTCCTTCACAGCTCCCTCCCACTGGTGCAGGTCCCGTCCCTATTCTTTTGTCTCTGTTTTTTCTTTTTTCTTTTGCTCTACCCAGGTACGTGGGGAGTTTCTTGCCTTTTGGGAGGTCTGAGGTCTTCTGCCAGCGTTCAGTAGGAGTTCTGTAGGAATTGTTCTACATGTAGATGTATTTCTGATGTATTTGTTGGGAGGAAGGTGATCTCCACGTCTTACTCTTCCGCCATCTTGAAGCTCCTCTCCACCGTAGCTATTTTAAATCAAGACAGATATCTTTCTACACTTTAGGTGGGAATGGATGTATAGATTATTGGTTTGGCCAGGTTTCAACAATGACAGATTATTTTATAGTTGTCGTAATAACGAAAGAAGGTAGGTAGGCAGGAAAACATTTTACAAACTTGAGAACTGTGTTTCAGTGTGAAATGAGCAAATATATAACTCAGCAAATAAACTGAATAATAGAAAAGTCTTCGGAAAACCAAATAAGCTCAGGCGACCGTCCTTCAAATCTTATATATGTAACTGTTAAAGGCACAGAATTGCTTCAGGACGGATTTATTTATTCAACAAACATGGATTGCACACTTGTCCTGTACCTATCACCCTGCTAACCACTAGGGACACTAAGATGAATTCTGACAGAGTCCTTCCCCATGAGAACAATGGGGAGGGATCAGACATATACATAAATATTTTTTGGCATGGACATTGGGATATGTGTTTATGCAAAGACAGTCAGTTGCATCAAGTGAGTTGAGGTGATTATGGTGCGTAGAGCATCTATTAAATCACAATAGATGAGAAATTAAAACTATGCTATAAACTAAAAAGCAGTATAAATTTGGTGTTCTTTTTGATCGAAATTCCCAGAACATACCTAACAATGGGAAAGATAATATTCCTGAATGCATGTCCAGTCATTCAGTAATTACAGGAGCTTGGTGAATTTGTGATGCAAAAAGGTGAAAATCTAACTTAGAAACTGAATTAAAACGCTCAATGAAAACTGTATAAACCTTTTATACAAAGTATTAAATGTTTAATGCTGAGCCTCCCTCAGATGTTCCAGAGAACAATACTGAATGTAAGCTGACAGCTGTCTAAATGCAGAGTTGATAATATTTTTGATAAATATAGCTATTACCTATTATATGTGAAAGTATAGCCTGTAATCCTTTTAGTATAGAGAAAAACACATTCAGTGAGGCAGTGTTGGCACAAAGTATTGGGGAGTGAGAAAGGGGAGAGACAAACCTACATGCTATTAAAGTTTTAGTGATCCTTAATATTAAAAATCAGACTGCGAGATTCATTTTCTGATCAAAACAAGATAAACCATCTTCTTGCCTTTGCAATAAGGATAAAAGATATCAACATTTAAATGTCAGCTCTATGGAATCCTCAATAATTTTTAAATTTAAATGATTCATTAAATCTTTCAGTGATATTATTCTCCCATCACTCTTAAATTTGGCACCATAAACCACAATTAATATCAAAAGTTATCTACAGATTCAATGCAATCCCTATCAGAATTCCAATGGCATTTTCCACAGAAATAGAAAAAAAATCCTAAAATTTGCACAGAACCACAAAAGACCCCGAATAGTTAAAGAAATCTTGAGAAAGGAGAACAAAACTGGAGGCAGCAAACTTTCTGATTTCAAACTATATTATAAAGCTGTAGGACTCAAAACAGTAATAGTATGGGCATAAAGGCAGACACATACATCAATGGAACAGAATAGAGAGCTCAGAAATAATCCCATGCATATCAAGTCAATTAATTTTTGACAAAGGGGCTAAGAATATACAATGGGGAAAGGAGAGTCTCTTCAATAAATGGTCTTGGGAAAATTAGACAGGCACACGCAAAAGAATGCAACTGGAGCACTGTCTTACACTATACACAAAAATCAACTCAAAATAGATTACACCATACACAAAAATCAACTCAAAATAGATTAAAGTCTTGAACTTAAGACCTGAAACCATAAAACTCGTTGAAGAAAACCTAGGGAGTAAGCTCCTTATCATTAGTTTTGGCAATTACTTTTTGGATTTGACAACGAAAGCAAAGGCAACAAAAGCAAAAATAAATAACAGAGACCACATCAAACTAAAAAGCCTCTGCTCAACAAAATGAAAAGGCAGCCTACGGAATGGGAGAAAATATTTGTAAACCACATATCTGATAAGGGGTTAATATCTCAAATATACAATGAACTCATACAATTCAATAGCAAAAACCCAAATGACTGAATTTAAAAATGGGCAAAGGACCTGAATAGATATTTTTCCAAAGAAAACATACAAGTGGCCAACAGGTTCATGAAAAGGTGCTCAACATCACTAATCATCAGGGAAATGAAAATCAAAACCACAATGAGGTATCACTCACAGCTGTTAGGATGGCTACTGTCAAAAAAGACAAGAGAGAACAAATGGTGGCAAGAATGTAGAGAAAGGGGAACACTTGTGTGCTGTTAGTGGGAATGTAAACTGGTACAGCCATTACAAAAAACAATATGGAGGTTTCTCAAGAAATTAAAAATAGAACTACCATATGATCTAGAAATCCCACTTCTAGCTATATATCCAAGGGAAATAAAACCATTATGTCGAAGAGGTATCTGTACTCCCATGTTCATTGCAGGATTACTCACAGTAGTCAAAGTATAGAAGTAATCTAAGTGTCCACCAACAGATGAATAGATCAAGAAAATGTGTGTGTTTGTGTGTGCATGTACATTCGGCTTTAAAAAAGAAGGAAATCCTGTCATTTTTGACAACATGAATGAACCTGGAGGGTATTATGCTAAGTGAAATAAGCCAGACAGAAAAAGACAAATACTCCATGGTACCGCTTATATGTGGAATTAAAAGAAACAGAGAGGAGAAGAGTGGTTGTCAGGAGCTCTGGGACAGAGAAAATAGGGAAAGATTAGTAAAATGATACAAACTTTCAGTTATAAAATGAATACGGTCTGAGGATATAATATATGACATGGTGACCATAGTTGATAACACTGTACTGTATAATTGAAACTTGCTAAGCATTTAAGCATTCTTTCCCAAAACAAACAAACAAAAGAGGTAAATATATGAGGTGATGGATGCTTTAATTAACTCAGTGAGGGGAATTCGTTCACAATATATACATATATCAAATCATCACATTGTATATTTTAAATATATTACAATTTTACTTGTCAATTATACCTCAATAAGACTGGAAAAAAAGTGTCAGAGAGCTGGATGCTGAGAGACAGAGTTGGGAGTGTAGGGGCTGGTTGCGGTGGTTGGAAGAGAGGGTATACTCTGTTATCTGGCATCCTACGAAAGAGGGTTCTAGTGCCAGAAGCACTTAGGAAGGCTCTTCTTCAACTCTGGCCCTTAACCTGCTTGTCATGACAGAGGAGACAACTGTCAGAGGAGGAAGAGGATGTGTGCAAGCATAATCAGTCAAAAAAAAAAAATTAGTATATGTATTTGTGACTGAAATTATAATTGAAGAAAATGTTTTCAATATAAAAATTAGAAGATGAAAATAACACATTTGGTATCTATCTATACACATAAAACTGTTATAAGTCCTTGATTTGAAGCCTAGCCAGAAAAAAGCAAAGCCTCAAAAGGGACATATTATGTCAGTACCACAGGGTGCTAACAGCTCTGAGGAGTATGAACTGCACTCAAGAAAGATAATAAAAATGCTGGATGGATCCCACAGTTGTCAAATTCTCTACCTTCCTAACCCAAGTGCTTGTTGCAACACTTGGACAAACAAAAAAAAGACAATGACATTTGTCTCTGTCAAAGTTGCTGGCACTCCAAAGTGGGTCTACAAATATATTCCTGATTTGTCCGCTGAAAAAATAAGCATAAAACTCCCAAACAAAGATTTTAAAATATCTTTGAAGCAAGATACTCAAATATATTGGCTGACCTCTGCAGTACAGATTTCTTAATTAATATCCAAACTTTCTGTGGTTTTGGTTTCAGGGCATCTGTCTTTCCTTAGTCTGAACCTGCTGAGTCTTATCATGCCCTTGTCATGTACACGTTTGGCCATGACTCTTCAGTCAGGAGTATCTCAACCTCACCCCTACTGCTAAGCTGTGTCCTGAGCCCCCAAGGTTAGACATAGCCTGTCACTTCCCGCAGTGGCAAATGCAGAATATTGTGTTGCTTCAAAGGGCAAAACTTTATTCAGAATATGGATATTCCCAGTAGACATTCACCTCAACATGAGGATTAACCTTCTACGAAAGAGAGCCATCTGACAATTGAAAGAACTGCTTTGCAAAAGCATGAACTCCTTGAAACTGAAAGTATTTAAAGGGAAGCTGGGTTGCCATCTGCCCAGGATATAATATGAATTCCAACCTTGGGAGGGAGTTTGACTCAAAGACATCCGAGTGCAGTTTTCTCCCTTACGATTCTTATCATTCTACTTCAGTCACTTTAATTACCATATCTTTATGAAAACTGGATTGTCTCTTGTTTTTAATGATCATCTACTTTGGAACTGCACTTGCTAGTTAAAAGTCAGTATAATCTCTTCACGCTGGGAGAGAACTTAATAGTAATGTTCATACTGAAATTGGAATAATTTCTTTAGAAGAATTTATAGTTTTTTAATTTCTACATTTGGAAAAGCATCTCTCAGTAGAAAATTATGAATGGGAAAGACCTCATCAGATATACTCTGCTGAGACATCTCTGAGCCATATGCCGAAAAACTCCAGGGAGAACTCTAGCAAAATACATTGCTACAGAGAAGGTGTTTGTAGTAAACTGATTTTAACTTTGCAGTTACTTTTTCCTTTCAAACATTAAAAGCCATTTAGTAAAGGTTTATTTTTACTTATACAGCATCTATACTCTAGCTACCACTCTGAAGTTATTATTAGTGGCATTGCAAGAGAATATGATCTGTGCTTCTTAGCAGTGCATTCTTCCTTCGTTTTCACCCCCTCGTTTTCTTTGAAATGATAGGAATGTCACCTACATTTTTTTTCTTTTAGCAGCAAAGAAACTCAGCTGCTGATCACCCCTGGGGACCAAAACCTTGTTTTTATTCACTGATAAAGAACAAGAAAACATGATGATTCAGCACAACTATATCTATGAACACTTCACTTTGAGTATTAGAAACCATTTCACTTAGGTATATGTGCTATAGACCCCTGGTTACCTTTCTTTAAAATAAAAAAAAAATGGGAGAAATGAGTGACTGCTAATGTATATAGGGTGCTTATGGTAGGTGTTGAAAATGTCTTAAAATTAAATTGGGGTGATGGTTGCACAACTCTGTGAATATACTAAAACACACTTAACTGTACACTTTAAATAGGTGGCTTTTATGGTATGTTAAAGATCTCAAGAAAGCTATAAGAATGTGTTTATTCATGTATGCAAACTGAAATACATGTAGATTATGAAGCCTTATTTGGAGAAAAAAATAAATAAATAAAATAAAAAAAAAAGAGAGTAACTGGTTTTCTAGTTGGCTTATTTTAATGTTGTGTATGTATACGTATGCGTGTGGAGCAGTATATTTTTATTATTTATTCTGAGTTCTGTGTCTGCTGAGTTTACTTTCTCCTGTTTTATGTAGAAATCTTCATATATTATGGGAAAAGGGAATTTGGACATTAGCATAAGATAAAGCTTTTTGGTAGACATAAATGTCTTTCAACACCATGTGGTATATACATACAGGACCCCAGTACCTGAGAGCCTCTATATGCTCAGCACTGCATTTCTGATGTACAACTGCAAGAAGATGCAGAATATATTTTTATTCTTTTTTCTATGCCTGAAATATTTTATAATTTAGAAGAGTAGGTAATAATTGATTATTACTTAACATTTTCTAGAGTAGAAAAAAACATGTCATACAACAAGTCACAGTACATTATGAGGACTTTCCTGAACTGGTGATGGCAGTGGGGTTGGGTGTAAGTCAGTAGTCATGAGGTAGACTCTACCAAGAGAATCTATGCAACAGTGAAATGGAAGCTCTCTCTGATATTAGCGGCATGCTCCAGGTCACTGTATAATAACAAATGGGGCAAAATGGAATAAATATGAATCAGGAAGGCAGTTTATCCTTTGATAGGCTGGTAGATATAAATTGATGTGAAAGTAACATCAGACTTCAGACATAAAAAAGGTTATAAAAGTAGCATTAATTCCTTCATGTCCATTTCTTGCACAATTTCACCAGTGTCATCTATAAGGCATATAGAGTAATAACACAGGGTGTCCAACCCAGAGAAGCTGGCACACAGCCACTGAAAAGATTGCTTTGGCTGGGTTGACCATATGCAAGGGACAAATGACATCAGGTTATTAAACAGCTGCTGTCAAATAAGCAGAAGGAGTGCAACTATAGGCAGTGCAGGCTGAAGAATTCCTATAAGGTTACCTTGAAGCTGAGTCCTAAGGATGAAATGCTAAAGCACATGACCTGGAGAGTAGACCCTGAAAGAGCCAGCTCATTTTAACAAGGGCCTTCCATGCACCCATTCCTAAGGTACTTAATGAGCACACCCAACATGCTTGGCACTCTGTTAAAAACAACGGAGGGAAGGAAAAGGAAGAGAAGATGTGTTCTTGCCTTATAATCCAGTGGATATTCAAGCAAGGTAGTAAAATAATTTATCACTCAAACTGGGACACTTTTGAGAATGGAAAGGATTCTATTAAAAATTATGTTGGGGCAACATATGTAAACCAGGACTGTTCCTACAAAGCAGGACATATGGTTGCTGTATAGATCAGATATGTGTAATTCATTCTTAAATAACAAAATGTCTGGGGAATTGAATTTGAAATGATACAGAGTAAAATAATATATAAAATAGGACTAAAAGAGCATCTTGTCATAAATAAAGAAAACAAAACAAACTTATACCCCAAAGTTAGATGCACCCAAGAATAGTGAAAAATTAAAGTTAATTTAGCACCAGTGGGCACAAGCAAGACATAATAAGTAGAAAAAAAATCAAACCACTCACTATACACTTATTAGAAAGGTTAAAATTCAAAATACTGAGAATTCCAAATAATGGCAAGCTACGGACTTCTGTTAGTAATAATGTATGAATAATGGCTCATCAATTTTAATAAATGTACCACACTAATGCAAGATGTTTGTAATAGGGGAAACTGGGGGTTGGAGGGAGAAGGGATATGGGAACTCTGTACTTTACTCATTTTTTTCTCTAAACTTTCTTTTCTCTAAAAAGAAAGTTTATTATTAAAAATGTGAATGTCAACATCTGGAATATTATCTTGACATGGTAGTTGGAGGAAACCAAAGAACCCTTCTATAGGCATAAAGCGCCCCAAGGTAGCACCAATGGACAGGTGTCTGCATGGAATAAAGAGCTGGAAGAAAGGAAATAGATTATTTTTTAAAGCTTTGTTAAATAAGAAAATCCATCCCAGCATGCTTAAGAAGATTATTTGTACCCAATATAGGCTTAAAATTAGTCCCAATATCATGCTCAGCATTCATGATAAATAAATTACTGTAAGTAGATTCATTGGCTTGGCTTCTCCTTCCCTCGGTATTGCCCCTTGGACAGGTCCCAACAGTAGAGTATGTTGAGCATCCAGGGGCAAAATCAAAAAGAGAAAGTTAGGCAAAGTCCACCTGAGTCATTAGTATGAAGTGGAAAGGCAGAGATATAGATTGGAATACACCAGAAGAATTCTAGAACACATACAACACTAGGAGCATTTTACTGGGGAAGTTGGAGCCCTGTATAGGAGCTACTAGAGTGCAATGCCCAATAGAACTTTCAGATATGATGAAAATGCTTTATACCAATGTGTCCAAATAGTAAACACTAGCTACATGTAGCTATTGAGAACATGAAATATGGCTAATGTGACTAAGGACATGAATTTTGATTTTAATTTAATTTTAATTAATTGCAGTTAAAGTAACCACACGTGGCTAGTGACTCTGTAATGGAAAATGCAGCACTATAAAAAGAATGCACTTCCGAGACTGAACCAGGGAGAAATAGAAAATATAAACAGACCAATCACAAGCACTGAAATTGAGACTGTGATTAAAGATCTTGCAACAAACAAAAGCCCAGGACCAGATGGCTTCACAGGCGAATTCTATCAAACGTTTAGAGAAGAGCTAACACCTATCCTTCTCAAACTCTTCCAAAATATAGCAGAGGGAGGAACACTCCCAAACTCATTCTACAAGGCCACCATCACCCTGATACCAAAACCAGACAAAGATGTCACAAAGAAAGAAAACTACAGGCCAATATCATTGATGAACATAGATGCAAAAATCCTCAACAAAATACTAGCAAACAGAATCCAACAGCACATTAAAAGGATCATACACCATGATCAAGTGGGGTTTATCCCAGTAATGCAAGGATTCTTCAATATACACAAATCAATCAATGTGATAAAACATATTAACAAGTTGAAGGAGAAAAGGAGAAAAACCATATGATCATCTCATTGATGCAGAAAAAGCTTTCGACAAAATTCAACACCCATTTATGATAAAAACCCTCCAGAAAGTAGGCATAGAGGTAACTTACCTCAACATAATAAAGGCCATATATGACAAGCCCACAGCCAACATTGTTCTCAATGGTGAAAAACTGAAACCATTTCCACTGAGATCAGGAAAAAGAAAAGGTTGTCCACTCTCACCACTATTATTCAACATAGTTTTGGAAGTTTTAGCCACAGCAATCAGAGAAGAAAAAGAAACAAAAGGAATCCAAATTGGAAAAGAAGAAGTAAAGCTGTCACTGTTTGCAGATGACATGATATGATACATAGAGAATCCTAAAGATGCTACCAGAAAACTACTAGAGCTAATCAATGAATTTGGTAAAGTAGTGGGATACCAAATTAATGCACAGAAATCTCTTGCATTCCTATACACTAATGATGAAAAATCTGAAAGAGAAATTAAGGAAACACTTCCATTTACCACTGCAACAAAAAGAATAAAGTACCTAGGAATAAACCTGCCTAAGGAGGCAAAAGACCTGTATGCAGAAAAGTATGACACTGATGAAAGAAATTAAAGATGATACCAACAGATGGAGAGATATACCATGTTCTTGGATTGGAAGAATCAATATTGTGAAAATGACTATACTACCCAAAGCAATCTACAGATTCAGTGCAATCCCTATCAAATTACTAATGGCATTTTTTACAGAACTAGAACAAAAAATCTTAAAATTTGTATGGAGACACAAAAGAACCTGAAGAGCCAAAGCAATCTTGAGAAAGAAACACGGAGCTGAAGGAATCAGGCTCCCTGACTTCAGACTATACTACAAAGCTACAGTAATCAACACAGTAGGGTACTGGAACAAAAACAGAAATATAGATCAATGGAACAGGACAGAAAGCCCAGAGACAAACCCATGCACATAGGGTCACCTTATTTTTGATAAAGGAGGCAAGAATATACAGTGGAGAAAAGACAACCTCTTCAATACATGGTGCTGGTAAAACTGGACAGCTACATGTAAAAGAATGAAGTTAGAACACTCCCTAACACCATACACAAAAATAAACTCAAAATGGATTAAAGACCTAAATGTAAGGCCAGACACTATCAAACTCTTAGAGGAAAACATAGGCAGAACACTCTGACATAAATCACAGCAAGATCCTTTTTGACCCACCTCCTAGAGAAATGGAAATAAAAACAAAAATAAACAAATGGGACCTAATGAAACTTAAAAGCTTTTGCACAGCAAAGGAAACCATAAACGAGACAAAAAGACAACACTTAGAATACGAGAAAATATTTGTAAACGAAGCAACTGACAAAGGATTAATCTCCAAAATTTACAAGCAGCTCATGCAGCTCAATATCAAAAAAAGAAACAACCCAATCCATAAATGGGCAGAAAACCTAAATAGACATTTCCCTGAAGAAGATATACAGATTGCCAACAAACACATGAAAGGATGCTCAACATCACTAATCATTAGAGAAATGCAAATCAAAACTACAATGAGTTAGCATACGGTATTTGTTTTTCTCTGTCTGACTTACTTCACTCTGTATGACAGACTTTAGGTCCATCCACCTCACTACAAATAACTCAATTTCGTTTCTTTTTATGGCTGAGTAATATTCCATTGTATATATGTGCCACATCTTCTATATCCATTCATCTGTTGATGGACACTTAGGTTGCTTCCATGTCCTGGCTATTGTAAATAGAGATGCAATGAACATTGTGGTACATGACTCTTTTTGAATTATGGTTTTCTCAGGGTATATGCCCAGTAGTGGGATTGCTGGGTCGTATGGTAGTCTAACACATATATATGGAATCTAAAAAAAAAAAAAAGTTTATCATGAACCTAGGGTCAGGACAGGAATAAAGATGCAGAAGAAGAAAATGGACTTGAGGACATGGGGAGGGGGAAAGGTAAGGTGGGACGAAGTGAGAGAGTGGCATGGACTTATATATACTACCAAATCTAAAATAGATAGCTAGTGGGAAGCAGCCACATAGCACAGGGAGATCAGCTTGGCGCTTTGTGTCCACCTAGAGGGGTGGGATAGGGAGGGAGGGAGGGAGATGCAAGAGGGAGGAGATATGTAGATATATATATATGTATAGCTGATTCACTATGTTATAAAGCAGAAACTAACACACCATTGTAAAGCAGTTATACTCTAATAAGGATGTTTAAAAAAAAAAAAAGAAGCAGGTTGAAAATAAAAAAGATAGAAACAATAAAAATAATAAAACAAAAACAACAACAACAAAAAACTACAATGAGGTATCACCTCACACCAGTCAGAATGGCCATCATCAAAAAATCTACAAACAGTAAATGCTGGAGAGGGTCTGGAGAAAAGGGAACCCTCTTGCACTGTTGGTGGGAATGTAAATTGATACAGCCACTATGGAGAACAGTATGGAGGTTCCTTAAAAAACTAAAAATAGAACTACCATACAACCCAGCAATCCCACTACTGGGCATATACCCTGAGAAAACTATAATTCAAAAAGAGTCATGTACTACAATGTTCATTGCAGCTCTATTTACAATAGCCAGGACATAGAAGCAACCTAAGTGTCCATCAACAGATGAATGGATATAGAAGATGTGGCACATATATACAATGGAATATTACTCAGCCATAAAAAGAAACGAAATTGAGTTATTTGTAGTGAGGTGGATGGACCTAGAGTCTGTCATACAGAGTGAAGTAAGTCAGAAAGAGAAAAACAAATACCGTATGCTAACACATATATAGGGAATCTTAAAAAAAAATAAAAAAGTTTCTGAAGAACCTAGGGGCAGGGCAGGAATAAAGACGCAGATGTAGAGAAAGGACTTGAGGACACAGGGAGGGGGAAGGGTAAGCTGGGACGAAGTGAGAGAGTGGCATGGACATATATACACTACCAAATGTAAAATAGATAGCTAGTGGGAAGCAGCCGCATAGCACAGGGAGATCAGCTCGGTGCTTTGTGACCACCTAGAGGGGTAGGATAGGGAGGATGTGAGGGAGATACAAGAGAGAGGAGATATGGGGATATATGTATACATACAGCTGATTCACTTTGTTATACAGCAGAAACTAACACAACATTGTAAAGCAATTATACTCCAAAAAAGATGTTAAAAAAAAAAAGAAAAAAAATATACTATGCCCACTTTTAACTGCTTCTAGCACCATCCATACCAGCACTACTGCTCCAAATAGAGAGAAATTTGAACCAGCTGACTGTAAACCAGAGGGGGCATGTCTTGTACACCTTCATTATTTAGCAAAGAGTTAGAAAATGACTATAGTGTATAAGACAGTATTTCTAAACATGAGATCAATAGATTCACGTAGGGGAAACACTCAGGGTGCTTAATGACAATGTGAAGTTTGGGTATCCGTATCATATCTACTGGATCAGAATCACCTGGGTTGAGGAAGAACCAGTGTTCTGTACTGTTAGCAAGTTTATGTACAAAGTTCAAGAAAGACAGTATAAAAAATGTACTTTTTAAGACAAAAAAAAATAGAATGTATGTAGATGACATACATAAGTATATGATATTGTTTACAAGCCCAAGACTATGGGAATCAGAGCTGAGATTATATAACTGAGATGAAGCCTGGACAATAAAAGGTTTACCATAAAGGACTAAGATACCAGACAGGAAGGTAATGTAATAACGCAGGTAAGAAGTGACAAGAGCTAGGTGATAAATGAAAAGTGGAAAGAGAAATTGGGAAATGTGGAGTTGAAGGCGAATGAGCAGGATAAATTAAACTATCAGAGAGAACTCTTGGTCACTGCACACAAGGTGTTGTCATTGAAAATATATGGGCTTTGGGTAAGAAGTTGATTTAGGTGGAGAATAATGAGCTCAGAATTGGGCATTTTGAGGTGGTTGAAGAATATCCAGGTGGAAGTTTTCAGAATGAGTTAAAAACTGGGGGGACAGAGCTGAGGTAATAGGGTAAGATTGAGATAAACATGTCAGCATAATCTACATAGGGTCAAAAATTGAAATCACAGAAAGAGAAGAATGAATCTGAGCGACTGTCCACAGTTAAGTAATTCAGAGAATTAAAAAGAAGCACAGGGGCTTCCCTGGTGGCGCAGTGGTTGAGAATCTGCCTGCCAATGCAGGGGACACAGGTTCGAGCCCTGGTCTGGGAAGATCCCACATGCCGCGGAGCAACTAGGCCCGTGAGCCACAATTACTGAGCCTGCGCGTCTGGAGCCTGTGCTCCGCAACAAGAGAGGCCGCGATAATGAGAGGCCCGCGCACCGCGATGAAGAGTGGCCCCCACTTGCCGCAAATAGAGAAAGCCCTCGCACAGAAACGAAGACCCAACACAGCCATAAATAAAAATAAATAAATAAATAAATAAAAAGAAGCACAAAAAGCAGAAAAAAGCAGACGATATTCCTGTTCATTAAATTTTAAAAATTTTATTTGGTCTTGACCTACTATCTTCCTCCTCTCTGGTTGCCTTCTTCAGCAGCTTTTAGGCTTCTAAATTTCTCATAGTTAGACGTTTCCTCTACATTTAGATTTTATCAATTAGAGAATTTGCCTTCTAATGAGTATTAAAATAAACCACAAAGTCTTTTTTTTTTCTTTTAAAAAAAGTCTCAAAAGGGAACCCTCACACACTGTTGGTGGGAATGTAAATTGGTGCAGCCACTATGGATAACAGAATGGAGGTTTCGAAAAAACCTAAAACTCGAACTACTGTTATGACTCAGCAATTCCACTCCTGGGTATTTATCCAAAAAATGAAAACACTAATTCAAAAAGGTACATGCATGTCAATGTTCATAGCAGTATTATTTACAATTGCCAAGATATGAAAGCAATCCAAGTGTCCATCAACAGATGAATGGATAAAGATGTGGTGTATATATATATATATATATATATATATATATATATATGCATACACATGTAATACTACTCAGCCATAAAAAAGAATGATGTTTTGCCATTTGCAATAACATGAATGTACTTGGAGGGTATTATGCTGAGTGAAATAAGTCAGAGAAAGACAAATGCTGCACTATATCACTTATATGCGGAATCTCATAAATAAAACTAGTGAATATAAAAAAAAAATCTCACTTTTTCTCTCTTTTCCTTCAAATATCTCTAAATATATTTCTTTGGGTCAAGTTACACTAAATTCATCTCTGCTTCTATTCCTAGCCCCTGAAGGAGAAATAAGTAAGTTAAATATAACGCTTATTCTTCCCGCAAATAAGCCATCGTTGATTGCTTTCACTTCTTTATTAAGCTCCTTGTCAGTGTGGAAGTTATTTTGCACAAAGTTTCTTGTTCATTACAGTAGAAAATTTCAGCTTACTCTAAACTCTATTAGCCAAATAGACATAACACAAAAACTAGCCTTTAGTAATAAAGCCTCTGGGACTTCCCTGGTGGTCCAGTGGGTAAGACTCCACGTTCCCAGTGCAGGGGGCCAGGATTCAATCCCCGGTCGGGGAACTAGATCCCCCATGCATGCCGCAACTAAGAAGTCTGAATGCCGCAAATAAAAGATCCTGCATGCCGCAACTAAGACCCGGCGCAGCCAAAATAAATAATTAATTTAAAAAAAAAAAAAAGAATAAAGCCTCTGGACTCAGCCTGTTTGGACAATTCCTTTTTCAACCTCTTCACAGAGGGACCTTAGACAAAGAGGGTTTATTTTTACTAAGCCTCTATTTTCTCATCTGCATAATGATGATGCTGTCCTAGCTTACCTTACAGGGTAGTTATGAAAATTAAAACAGAAAATATATTTCAAGTGCTTAGTACATAGCTGGCACACAATGGTCATTGACTTTTTAACTGTATTTATTCAAAATATGAAGTTTATTTATGCCATATTTTATCAAAGTAAAATGACATCATTATTTTATGTATCTCTAAGAAAAGGGGAAAATCCCCGACAAACTATGAAGTGCCATTGACTACAAGAAGCATGTCAATTTCAAAGATGTTAACATGCGAAAAAATATGTGTTAGAATTGAGTAGATCAAGTAGTGTTTGTGGCATTCAAAGTATAAGAGTTGTGTGATTTCTATGACTGGCTAGGATCCATTTATACCAGAAACACAGCTGTGAGATCTTGTGCGAAAATGGACAATATGAATCCAGAGAACACTCAGAGAGTAGTAATTAATATTGTGGGTTCTGGACTGAGATAGACTTGGGTTCAGATCCCTGCTCTATTACTTACCAATGGTGTACCCTTGGACTAGTTATTTAACTTGTCCACCCTGCAGCTGTAAAATGGGAATAACGATAGTTCTGAACTTAAGATGACTGTGAGTATTAAATGGGCAGCAATACTCATGAAGCCTTCAACAAAGTACCTGGCAAATACTGTGTTTAAAAATTAGTACTTGCTAGCCATTCACAGCAGCACAGTGCCTTATCCTCCAGGCGTCTAGGGGCAGACCAATGTTAGGATGAAGTGAGGCATTCAGGGATAACATCAAAAATATGTGGGACCTGAAAAAAAAAGCTATACCTATAAACCAAAGAGCAAACTTGAAACATACCTCAGGGAAAACACAATTGCTGGTCCTGGATAAATAAGTCTTTTTAGAGACATTGACACATGCCCTACATCCTCTCAAATTTACTTTTAAACATAAAATATATTTTTAAAAGCCTATGTATTAGTGTGTGTGTGTATGAGGCTATGGAAGAGAAAGAAAATTTGTCTGTGGGACTCCTGGTTTTTGTTTGTTTTTATTGTTGTTTTTTATACTTTGAATTTCCCTTCTTATGAGAATT
Organism: Eubalaena glacialis; assembly: GCF_028564815.1. Taxonomy (NCBI): domain Eukaryota; kingdom Metazoa; phylum Chordata; class Mammalia; order Artiodactyla; family Balaenidae; genus Eubalaena; species Eubalaena glacialis. Next base: position 174,914,446 of record NC_083716.1, on the reverse strand, counting down.
TCAAACATATTTCAAAACACAAGTAAAAAAATTGCCCCAGGGGTTTCCCTGGTGGCACAGTGGTTAAGAATCCGCCTGCCAATGCAAGAGACACGGGTTTGAGCCCTGGTCCGGGAAGATCCCACATGCAGCAGAGCAACTAAGCCCGTGTGCTACAACTACTGACCCTGAGCTCTAGAGCCCGCAAGCCACAACTACTGGGCCCACGTGCCACAACTACTGAAGCCCGCGCGCCTAGAGCCCATGCTCTGCAACAAGAGAAGCCACGACAATGAGAAGCCCCGCGCACCGCAACGAAGAGTGGCCCCCACTCACCGCAACTAGAGAAAGCCCGCACGCAGCAACGAAGACCCAACACAGCCATAAATAAATAAATAAATAAATTTATTAAAAAAAAAAAAATGCCCCAGCACTCAAAAATAAAGGTAAATGGGAAAGAGATTAAATTATAACATCATTATGACCAGAAATGGATATATTTTATATCATCTTTATCATTAATAAAAGATTCTGACATCTAATCAAGGTTGAAATCAGAACATTCTAATTAATTTAAATGTTTGCTCCTGACATGGCTCCACGAATGGTGGTGGGGGGAGAACTGCATACATTATGATGTATTACCATGCTTTAGAGCAATCTGTCTGATGGCATCCAATAAATGACTTTACATTGACATAAAACAAGTTAGTACACTTTTAAGTACCATAAATCATCATATTTGGTAGTAGGTGTAGATGAGAAACATTAACGGAGCTTGAATTTGTTTCAGGTGTTTGAAACTCATTGCGTTCACTTACCACTACACATTAAACAAAGAAATAGCTTTCCAAGTAGGAAAATGTGTTAACCATTTGATTTCCACACACAGTATAGTGAGTGCAAAACAGGTGCTAAAATAAAGGTACAGTTTGGTGTCTAAAGGCTGGTTGATATCCAGGAAGAGGGTACCAGGGTGACTGTACCTGTTGTAACAGCCACATCCATTCTGAATTATCAGTGCCTCCAGGACACTTCATGCTAAATATCTTGAATTTCAACCCTTTCAGAAGATTCCAGACTTCTAAGTTCAGTTAAAGAACTTCATTTGAGGAATAAACCAGGCAACTACATTAAAGAAGGCTTTACTCTGTCAACTCTGGGGCTTGGTACTCAGTAAGAAAGACCAGATAGGGGAGCCTATGAAATTAAGAAAGTTGGCATCAGAGGGGCTAGCTCCAAAGAGAAGGAAGATATTTTAGGAGCATCGGGAAATCTATCAAAAAACAATTTATTTTATACACCAAAAAGAGGGTGAGCATTTTGGAGGGGCTGGCAATGTATTCTACAGATTGAAGTTTGCTGTCAAATCAGCATCAGAACGGCAATAGTAGTTATAGTTCCTGGAGTTTGAGTCTGAGACAAGAAATAATTTGAGTTTCTTGAATTTGAGGCAATGACTTAGAAGGACCATAATCAAGACAGAACCAACAGTGTAAATAACAGCAACACCTACTACAACTATAAAAACAAGGCAAGCACTCTACTTCTGAAAATGTAGTGAAACTCAGTGAGTGGAATTGGGGTATAAATTTAAAGCTGATCTAACTACAGAGATGTCCCTAATACTCAGCTTCTGAACCACTGATTAGGCTCCTTAAATTCTCCTTGCTAGAAAAAAAATTAATTGCAGAGAACCTGAGATTATAGGCGGAGATTAAATGGCTAAAACTTCCAAAGTTTTAGAAGTACAGGAGTAGTGAGCTAGGAATCATGGTCTACAAAGGAATATAAAAATAATAAATCTGTGAGGTTTGGAAAAATCAGGACAAAAGAGGTCATAATCCTCCACTCCACAGTGCTAACGCCTCAAGAATGATCATAATATTTATTTAACTTTTTATTTTGAAATAACATTATACTTATGGAAAAGTTGCAAGAATACAGAGATTCCCATATACCATTTGTTCAGCTTTCCCTAATCTTAACATTTTATTTAGTCACAGTGCGACTGTGAAGCCAAGCAATATGTAGACCTTATTAGAATTTCACCAACTTTCCCACTAAGGCCCTCTTTTCTGGACCAAGATTCAAAGATCCCGTCCCATCCTCAATTTAGTTATCACATTTCTTTAGTCTCCTCCAATCTGTGGCGGTTTCTCAGTATTTGTTCAGCATGGCCTTACCACTTTTGAAGAGTAATGGCCAGCTGCTTTATATCATCCCCGTATACATGGGTTTAAATGATGTTTCTCATGATTAAATTGAGATTACATGGTTTTGGCAAGAATACCATAGGAGTGGTATTTTGCCCTTTATAGTACATTCAGGGGGTACATGATATCAATATATCTTATTACTGGCGATATTAATTTTGATCACTTGGGGTTTGTTTTGCGTGTGTGTGTGTGTGTGTGTGTGTGTTTCCTGAGCCTGTCCATACTACATGGAAGTTTAGCTGTCAGAGTGTTGTGGAAGGGATCCCTGTGTTATTAGAAAGAGAGGCAAAGCCCTGAGGCTGTTCTTCGGGGCAAAGTTTCCAGGAACAAGCATCACTGGTCTCCTGTGACAAATTCTAAACACCTTGCAGGTGCCTGCAGGAGCAATTGGCCCCAAAGATATGCAATGGAATGGTGCATTCGGCTGGCTGTAGACTTGGACCTTAGTAGACATCAGATTGTGGCCCCAGGGTTCCATGCTTGAAGCCCCAGGTGCTGCCCTGGGGCCTTCCTTCTCCTAGAAGGCTATAGATTTCTGGCCCACATGTATGCAGTTCACTGCCCTATTTTGGCTTAGGGCAGTCTCCCCTCTGCACAGCCTTTGGGCCAGAGCCAGTTGCTCCGTACCTGGTCAGGAACCCTTGGGCAAGGTGCCATTGCGATGTGACTCTGACTGTGAGGTTGGGCTTAGTGATGATGAGGATTGGGGTTTACTTGATAAATGGCTTGAGCCAGACTTTCCATTTGGTCTGGAGAGAGGCGCCCAAATGCCTGTTGGACCAGTTGTCTGTCAGGCGCTGTCTAGCACTCAGCTTCATGCCAGATCAAGTGTTCATCTCATTAACTCAGTTCTGACAAAATTGCTTTGACATAGTCTCTAGAGGTGACCAGATGTGGGCTAGGGAGAGGGAGAAGGCGAGGATGAGATGGCATTTGGACTGCTGGTTCAGTGATTAGAATGTCATTTCCATGGCCCTTGGTGGAGACAAAGACCCTGAATAAAAACCAAAATTCTCCCTATTTAAGCATCCTTTTCAAGGTAATGTTTTCTTTATTTCTCCTTTTAGCTTATCCTGATGGTAAGGTAAAAAAAAACCTGGTAGCATATGTAAATCAGCCATGGGAGGACAGGAAAGGGGAAAAAGAGTCATGTGTGGGACTCACAGAATTAATTCAGTCAGTAAGAAGAAATGTCGGCTAAGCATCTGGGGAAGACAGGGTGGGTAAAAGAAAGTGGGTTTGCAGCAGAGGCAGCAGAGCTGGTATCAATTTTCTTATAACACAAGGGTGCAAACCCTCACTAGTTTTTCAAGTAAAATATCAAAGAATGCCAATTCATGACCTGACAGCAGTTCTCCCAGTTGAAGGTGAGTCAATATTGCTTAACATCTTTCTGTGGTTACTGGCACTACATTCTCTACAGTCATATTGTGACTGCATATATCACTGCAAGACACAAATGAGACGAGATGGCAGTTTCCTCGGAAAGTCTTTAAGGGCACACAGATATGTTCAGTTGGGAATGTTATCATCAGATCACAGAGCTATCTTTTCTTCAACTAACATAAAACACTGCACAGGAGGCAGTAAAATAATAAACATGTAAATGGAGGAAAAGAACAACCAAAGAACACTAAAAATATTTGAAAAAACAAATTATATTGCAAAGAAAAAGCAGCACAAAATGAAACAAAATATGGCCCATCCTTGTGGTGTCTTTGAAGTCTAAGTTTAATTTGTTCTGTGTGTGTGTGTGAATACAATAAACACTTTTATACCATGTAAGTCTCATCTCTTTCGGATTTGGATTTTTGACTAAGCACCAGTGACTTCTCTTAATCAGAAAGAACAATGAAGGTGGCAAACATATCTCTGCCTAGGGTCTTAATAAAGCTTTGAAAACTGTAATTTAACAAATTGTCTTTTCATCTCAAAATGGGATTGTAAGCCATGTTGGAAAGTTTCATTAACATTTGCTCCACTCAGTAAGAGCCCTTCTAGTGGCGCCTTTGCGAAAGACTAAGGTGTTGTCAGACTGAAATAAAAGCTGCTTCGCCCAAAGCACTTTTCCAATTTTAGAAACCATAGAGTGTAAGCTTCTGCCTTTAGGTGAGAAAACAAAAGCCCACTGAGATTAAATATTTTCTCCGAGGACATTTACTGAGTTACACAAATGATATTGGAGAAGAGAAAATAGAACAAATATTAATTTGGTACTACTTTGGTGTTATTTCTTAAATTTCCTTTGGTGCTACCTCTTAAATACCTCTTCTCTTTCAGGTGTTATATAACTATCTTCACAAAAATCCTGTGCTGTATTAATTTCCTTATTTTATAGGTGTGAAATTAAGGATTAATGAGGTGAAATAACTCATTCAAGTTCACACAGTGAGGAAGTAGCCGAGCCAAGGTTTCCAGCTGATCCTCTGTCACCAAATACGCTTTTATATGCTATGCTGAAATGAAAATTACAATTCTGATTAATATATCCTCTAACAGAAAAAAAAAAGGAGTGATCTTTCTCATTAAACTATTTATTCAGTTCTACAAAATCTACTTGCTCATTTTTCAGGCAAAGGAAAAAATATTTTCTTTCTTCAAAGATCTTTAAAACTCTTCCCATAGGAAAATATATATTTCTCTCTATATTTTTGAGAGTTTGATGGACAGATATTTCAGCAATAATTTTCAAGATTGTACTAACATCCATCTTGTTAGATGTTTTTACAAAATACATCACGCTTGACAGAAATTATTTCAGAAACACTGAAGAGACAGGAGGGTGGGAGATGGAGAATCAGAGGCTGTGACAGAGGTAACTGCCTGCAAAGAGTAGTGCTTCCTGCTCTCTGAGATTAGAGATAAATTAATCCCTGAGTCCCCACATGCCCAAGTGTAAGGAGCAAATGTAAGTTCAAGCATCTAATGAAGTGATTTTGTAGTGGAAGCAAACTGCAAGCCATGACTCACCTGTGCTTTTAAAGGCTTGATTTTATGCAGAACTAAAAAGTAGGAGAGGAAAATTGGTCATTAAATGAAAAACCAGAGGCTTTGATTATTGGAGGGAATGAAAATAACATTCTGGAAACTATGCCAGATTTAATTGTTTATATCCTATTCAATCACTGATGCACATGTAGGTCCATAGTCCCTTAGCCTGTGTCTTCATGTTCTCCTTCAAGCCTCCAATCATACAATAGATCAAATTAATGCATTCTGAGGCAGCACAACTAGCTAGAATAGGGTGATTGTGCTTCCTGGGTTTGATCAAGTTCAGCTCATGTTTGAATGCTCTATGTCAACTTAGGGCCTAAGTAAATTAGAGCAACAGTCTCTGCTGGAACATTAGGTAAATTCAACCTGATTGCACAAGTGAGTGAGGTTTTTGAGAAAGATCATAACTGTGCATTAGAAACACAAGTAAGTCACTAAGTAATCTACTGTGAAAATCAGATCATTTACTATTTGGAGTCTAAAAACATGAATGGAATAAAGGCAAAAATTAATTATTAATTGAAGCAAGAAACCCCTTATTTACACTGAGATCACAGTGAAGGCTGAAGTGATCCTTTAGGGGGGCTTGCTCAGTGGTCTCACTGTCCCAGCATTATGGACAGCAACTAGGAACTTAGAAAAAGAAGGAAGAACTTGTACAACCTTGTTCTGCTCCAAATTAGTCTAAACACTGCTGCTATTCAGAACTTACTACCCAGAGTTAAGAGTTGATTTTGTTTAAAAATTGTGTGTATATTCCACATAAATTCTATCATTCATAGAAGAAACATGAACTAAAGCAAGTGTGTCTCACAAGTGCTTTGTGTTTATTTGTTCCCTTAAAGTATTCTTTCTTTTCTTCTTCTTTTATTATAGTAGTGTAGTAGTAGTAGTAGTAACTTTGCCAAACTTTCCTGATAAATTCACCCTTTTTGGTGACTATGTGTTGCATATCAAATACAGATCATCCAAAACTAATATTTATTAATGTTGCCTGGTTACTTAAAGTTACAAGCGTTCATATCATCGACTACATGTAGAAGAAAATCAAGATCTGATTTGGAAACATAGGAATATGTTCATCAGGGAAGAACAAAGGAAAATTCAAAATCATATACTACCCAACCATTTTTAACAATGTTTGAAAAGCCTACAATATAACTGTATTAGTTTCCTATAGCTGCTGTAACAAATTACCACTATACAAATTTGTGTTGCTTAAAACAACACAAATTTATGACCTTATAGTACTGGATATCAAAGTCTGAAGTTAGTTTCACTGGGCTAAAGTCAAAATGTCTTTAGGGCAGCATTCCTTCGGGGTGCTCTAGGGGGGCACTGGTTTCCTTGCCTCTTCCAGTTTCTAGAGGCTGCCCACATTGCTTGGGTCATGGCCCTATACTACTCCCATCTCTGCTCTGTCATATCTCCTCTGATTATCTCTCACTCTGACATTCCTGCCTCCCTCTTATAAAGACCCTGTTTTCACTGGTATACTTCAGGAGAATCTTTGCATCTCAAGATCCTTAACTTAATCACATCATTTCAAAGTCCCTTTTGCCGTATCAGTAACATATTCACAGGTTCTGGGGATCAGGATGTGGACATCTTTGGGAAGCCACTATTCTGCCTTCCACAATAATTATCATCAGTGTAGTCAATTAACTGAATCTAAGAGAAGAATAAGACATGAATTTTATCCACAAATAATTGTCAACATGGATCCTTTTGTGTAAGGTCCTCCTCCTAATGTTTGCATTAATTCATGATATATTAAACCACTCTGATTCTTCAATGTATTTAAGTAAACTTGCCTGTGGTGGATTGTTTACAAAGTAGCTCCAATTGTTGCTCTCCTTGTGTCTGTTTACCTTTGCAAATGTAAGTTTACAACTCCTCCTATCAAGAGGTGAAGTATATTTCAGCACATTAAAATCTGGCTTATTTTGTGACTATTTTGGCAAATAGAATATGGAGAAATGATGTGTAAGTTCTGAGCAGAGACCTCCAGAGGCCTCGGGAAGTTCCACTATTTTTCTTTAAACTTCTATGACCTGGGCATAAATCTGGGCAACCTGCTGGAGGAGGAAAGACCACATGGGGCAGAGCTGAGTTGTCCCAGCTCTGTAGCCATCCTAGACTAGCCAGACCCCTGCTGACTTGGCCACTGACCACAGATGTATGAGGGAGACCAGAAAACACTAGATAAACTTCCCAGCTCACCAGAGACTTGTAAGCAATCACAAATGCGTATTGTTTACAGCTGCTAATTTTGGGGTGGCTTGTTACACAGCAAATGCTAATGGATACATTGCCTTATATAATAACAGTTTAATATTTCTTAGTGTTGCAAGTGGATATGACATTCTCTCCAATATTTATAATCTTAGATTCTTGTAAATTCTTAAAAACTCTTTTAAAATCATGTTCCATACCATTTATTTGGGATAAGGTCTGTGTGAATTTATGTCTTTGAATTACAGTCTGCCTCATGAGCATAAAAATCTTCAGTTTAAAAGTTCATTCAAAGTTGCTTTTATAAGGTGTTTTAGAAATGATAACAGTAGGTTGTGTCTCACTTTGGAAATTATAAAATGTCAGCTGGCAAATTATTTTAAGATTTTCTCATTAATTTTCTGTTGCAATTATATTAGGATAAATTGTTTTAACAAAAGCTCTGGAATACAGTGAATACTTTTAGGGGTTGAGATCATCTCTCTTTTATGAGCTTACTTACTTATAGAAAATAATATTGGCTCTTATAGTTCCTTTTTCCAATGAACAAAATACTTTTCTAAACTATCTGTTAATGGACACTTTTTAATAAATAAAGACATGTTTCTCCTATGTTCACTGAAAATGCTTTAAACAAATATCTTTGTGTGCATATCTGTAAATATATATACATATATATAAAAGATTCCATGCCTTTAAAAATTCTATAAACTTAGACTGAACCTCAATAATTTTATGAACTTTTTCTTAACAAGTGCCTTTTGCTGAAGTTTTCTTCTACAGCAACATTAAAATGCAGTTCTTGTTTATTATTGATGAGATGATCTGCTAATTGCAAGAACTTTTCTTATCGGTAATTATTTTCTGTCCTTGCTTTAAATATCATAAATATTGAATATCTTTCCCCACATCACCAGTATCTCAATAGAGAGTTTCCATAAGTATAAGCATCAGTGTTATAAAGTAGCTAGAATATTTTTAGATAATTTATGCAAATAAACATGTTATTAATTTATAATAATAACAGAAAGTACTGATATGAGAAAGAAGAAAGATATCTATAGAAACAAAGGGTTAAGGGTTAAGTTGTATATAATTACTAAGCTTTCGCATGAAATATATAATTTTAAATTAAGGTGAGCTAGGACTCTTCGCATGCTTAGTAACATCACAAAATGATTCACTGGAGGAAAGTAAGTTAATTCCTCATTGGATTCTCATTTTTCTTTTCCTTTTTTCCTTCTTGTTCTAGAAGTCATATGGAATTTATATAGAGAGTTCTGCAAACATTAACATTCATTTATATAAAATTATTCTAAAATTCATGTGTGTCTCTGCAGATGAGAAATTTCTAAATGTACAATCCATGTTTCATACATTTAGGGAAATACCATATTACGGCATAGTACCTTAGAATACCCAGAACACAGCATATTAAATATGTTAACCGGCTTCCCTGGTGGCGCAGTGGTTGAGAATTTGCCTGCCAATGCAGGGGACAGGGGTTCAAGCCCTGGTCTGGGAAGATCCCACATGCTGCGGAGCAACTAGGCCCGTGAGCCACAACTACTGAGCCTACGCGTCTGGAGCCTGTGCTCCGCAGCAAGAGAGGCCGTGATAGTGAGAGGCCCGCGCACCGCGATGAAGAGTGGCCCCCGCTCACCGCAACTAGAGAAAGCCCTCGCACAGAAACGAAGACCCAACACAGCCATAAATAAATAAATAAATAAATAAATTAAAAAATATATATATATGTTAATCAAATTTCATTTTTGTAAACCAGTGTTTTCACATATCTGACTTCTTTCCATAATCATTTTTATAGGCACCAGATCCAAAAATCACATAGCATACCAATAGTAGGAATCTCACCTTTCAACCAGAAACCCTTATTGATGTTTCATTTTTTTTTTACGATTTTGTACTGCTCCGGATGAGGATGGGTTATATTACATAATTTATAAGGACGACTTCTACCTTTGGCCATTTCTTTTGTCAATTATCTTGAGTAAATGTCCAAAATTGTTACACTAAAGTCAACAGAGAGTGAATGGAAACTCTTTTCTGTGGCTTTACTTTTCTTAATTCATTAAGGTAAAAATAAATGACATTGTAAATATCTACGTTAAGTGTACCCCAGTCCCTAGACATCCAACTAAAAAATATCATAAAGCCATAAACAAAGAGGATTGCACCTGTAGAGTAAAAAGGAGGGAAACTAAATCCTCAAACTGGAGATTGGTAAGCGGTTGTATTTTTTGAAAAATCATCTAGTTTCAACATAACCTCATAAATATAACTTCATATTCCTTATTCTCATTAAACCAAGTTGAGTTACTTGATATACAAGAATGGTCTCATCGTAACTACTGTATATGTCCCAGTACAAAACACGGGAGCAAGTATTAGTAAAATAATTTATTTTGAAAACTTTTCTATTTCTGTGAAGACTTCAATGAAGGCTAATTATCCATTAACAAGAATAGGACTGTGCCTCCCTGTTAGCTGTCACTAGGTTAAAAAAAAAAAAAGAACAGAGCATGGAGTTTGCTTCCCAATGGAAAACCTGAGATCATTTATTAATTCTTTATGAAATTCAACTATACTCTCTTATGTAGGGGCCCTAATGAGTGTAATAAATTCAAGCAATTTAGTTTAAACAGTAGTTGCTTTTAATTGACAACAGAAGTATAAATGTGGTCTTCATTAATAATGTTGCTAATCCTATTTCCTGCATTTGATTAAATGTCCCATTTAGCTAACAGACATATTTTATGTGTGTTATATATGTGACATTATAATATACCATAATCACTGAGGCATAATCATCATCTATCACAAAATATTCCAGACTGTATGCCCAGTGGGTATACACATATTGTCGATAATTCTCACAAGATCCCTGGGAAGTAGCAGATTAAGACATTTATATTCACGAGGTTAAGCGTCATGCATGCAGCTAGAGAAGTAAATAGCAGGTTTCAGGATTAAAATCTAGGTCACTGTTGGTTCCAGAGCCTTCACTTGTTCCATTTCACCATCATTACTGATAAATCCTCGTGGAGTTCTAGCTAAATGCAGCACCATTTGTTAGATGTTTGAAGTACAAAGACAGGTAAGAAATTGTCCTTGCCTCTAAGGAACTTACAACTTAGTTGTGGAAACAAGGCACGTACGTAAAGAAACATCAGTATAAAAGGGCCTATCAGAGCTGTTTTCGTGGGAGTGAAAGGAGGTCGGGTCCCCATTGGAACAGACCATAGAGGAAGTCAATAACAGAGGATGCCACATTTCACACTGTATTACATGGTTGCTTCAGGACATCTGTCTAGAATAGTAGTGAGGGGGAAAAAAATTACATGCTTAGAAATAAATGGCAGACTAGGCAAGCTGCCTTGCTTGTCTACTGTAAACTTGGACTCTCAATCAATGGTTCCTTACCTTCTGGCCATACTCAGCTGGTCCAGCTTGTCTGTTTCCACTCCTAGGAGCTTCAAACACACTCCTCAGCTCATCAAGGGCGATGGAGAAGCGTTCGATCCTGCGCCGACCACTCACGGAATACTCCTTCAGCACTTCTGGCCGGCCATAGTCCCTGGAGTTGTCACTCTTGTCCTCAGGAAACTTCTCTTCAGGCTCTGAGCTCAACATCTCTTCTCCGACACTGCGGGGCAGACTTGGGGGATCTGGAGGTCCAGGCATTGAAGCTACCTCTCCTTCAGATTCAAGCAATTTGTTTTCTTGAGGCTGGAAGAGCCTGCAACGACTGCCCCCGGGACTACACTCGTTTTTCTGGTAATCGCTGGATTCCCATTTCTGCCGCAGGAGGTTCAGGGAGCCCTTCTGCATCGGGAACATCGATGATGCCAGGTTGTCCTGCAATATCAAAAGTCCTTTCATCAAAGATATGCATGTGAGTAATTTTCCAAACACTGTGTTTAGGAGTGCCAGCTCTTGGGATTTGCATTTCAGTGTAGAAATCCAGCTTTGCTATATAATTTCCGGCTCTTGACCCTACGAAGCTATGTCAGTTAACCTAGAATTAGATTATGGAGAGGACTGATTTGTACAGCCGTGGACATTTGACTCTAAAGAGACAAAACTAGGAAAACATGATTTTCTTCCCTTTTCTTTCTATGTAAAATCAGTCAATAATTACTTACAAAGTAAAATTTGAGCAATATTCACTCATCATTTAGTATGTTCTGAGAAAAGAGCAATTTAACAAGGCCAACAGGAATGAAAGGGGTTTGTTTCCTGCCTGTAACCATTCAGGATTTTCTTGGTTTCTGCAAATGTATTACTTTAAAAGTAATGGACTAATAGCTAAAAGTTACTAAGTTTTTGCTATAAGAAAAACACTTTGATAATAATTTATATGTATATCTCATTTTAATCCCAACATTCTCACAAGGAGTTAGTTGCTACTATGAACACTATTTTCCAGGTAAGGAAGTTGAGAAGTAATTTGCGCAGGGTTCTGTGTGACAGAGCCTGGATTTGAAATACATCTGTGTGACTCCAGAATCTTCCCTTTTAACCACTGGAGTGTAATGTCTCTTTTTTACTTTAATTCATATCTTATTATGAAAGTGATTAAAATTTAACTTTGTTATAGAGTTTTGTGGTGAGTAGAAAAAAAAAAATCAAATGGTAGATTGCACTTTTACCAGAAACAAACACATACACACACATACCAAAATCATAGGCATCAAGAGCTATACACTAGCATGAATTTTTATCATAGATATAGCTACTTTCTATTGTAACCCAGAGATTCTACACTGCAAATTTGGGGCTTCAAAAAATAAATTCTGCTCTTGAGGGATGATGCATTTTCCTGGAAAAGTATTAGCATAGTGGGTATGGTAAACAATCTCACTTAGGTTAAGTGAAAGTATCTTAAAAGGTCACCTAATACAATGGCTCCAGACTTCTTTGACTGCCAACCACATTATAAAAAACATTTTATGCATTGGGACTCAGCGCACATACAACATTAATAAATTTATATACATATATATATGAAACAAACTTTTGTTTTCATTAAATAATACTTTCCCTTACTATGTGAAATGTCTGGTGATATTTTCTACTCTAATATCCTTCACTTTAAAAAAAACATTTTCTATCCACTAATGGTTCATGGATTGCTGGCTAGCTCTATACTTAGAGCAGGAGTTCAGTCCCAGGTTGGGTTTTACTAACTGTGTGACCTTGCAAAAGCTTCATTGGTAAAATAGATTTATATACATTATGGCTTTATTTTGAGGAATACATTAGATAATGCATTAAATGTCTAGTGTGAATTAGACCCCCCAATAGCTGTTAATTCCACTCCCAGCCCCATCTCTGGCCAGATCATTTTAATCACTCAAATATTTATGCTAAACAGGAGCCTCCTAGATAGGAAAGCTTTCAGGAAGAAAGAGGATACTTTAAGCCACAAATCCACAGACTGAACAGACTGGAAAATTTGGCTTTAATAAATTGCTAATTAATAAATTTGGATTAGTCTCTTATTATAGAAAGTCTCAATAAAACAGTAGCACCCAATAAGACCTGAATATCTGTTTGGGAAAATGATCAGCATATGTTGAGAATCTAATCAACATATGCTGGAAATGTCTGTGTCATGTGTAAATGGACTTCAGAAAAGATCTTATTAGCAAGGGAATGGTGGGAACATTGTCACAGCTGGTAATAGTGACCTCATGAGGTTATTTAATGAAAGAATTGTTTCTGAGCCAACCTTGCATAGTTAGGAATGGAAAGTTGGGAGGAAAAAAATTGTCAAATGGAGGAGGAAAACCATTTTTCTCATATAGAAAAGGCGATCCAAACATTCAAAACTGATTTGGAACTTCTGGCTCTAGATAAAGATGGAATAGACATATTTTTCTCAATTCCTCTTTCTAAATATAGCTAAAAACACTGGAACTAATATGTAAAAAGAAACGAGGACTTTGAAAGGTAGAGAGAAGGCAGACAGCCTAGGAACTTTTGCACTTGAGGAACAAGATGGTGGTGAATTCCCTGGGTTTTCTTTTAGTCTTACATATCCAGAACATGTTGCTCGAAGAGCCAGTAACCCAAAGACTCCAATGGGAACAAAGAAAATTCCCTAAGAATAGCCTGTTCTCTCTAGCTAAGAAGTAGGAAAGGGGAAAGTTAGCAAAGCTGTTAGACAGTAATTGCTATATGTCAGGCAAATAATGAAATATACCCAAAATATGTGTGGGTTTTTTTCCCCACATCAACCAATTCTCCAACTCTCTGGACTCCAACTGGGTGTCCTAAAGTTCAGTTTAATTTTGACACTAACTATCTGGCATTAGCACAAATTCCAAAGGTTAAGGTCTCAGTTCCACAAGACTGCCCCCACTTCAGAGGCCAGTTACAAGTCCCAGGTTGCCACCTGTACCTCTGACCAACTGGCTACAAATCGGGGGTTCCCATGATCCCCCTTCTCAGGTATGGTAATTTTCTAGAATGGCTCACAGAACTCAGGAAGGTACATTACTTAAATGTACCTGTTTATTTTAAAGGATACAACTCATGAACAGCCAAATGCAAAAGATGCACAGGGCAAGTATGAGGAAGGGGTGTGCCACCCTCCCAGCACTTTGATGTATTCACCAACCCAGAAGCTCTCCAAACCCATCATTTAAAGAGTTTTCACAAAGGTTTCATTACATAGGCATGACTGATTAAATCATTAGCCACTGGTGATTAACTCAATCTCCAGCCCCTCTCTCCTCCTTGGAGGTCAGGGGGGGGGTGTGGTTAAAAGTTTCTACCTTCTAATCCTGCTTTTGTGTTTCCGGCTAGCAACCCTCATTGCAAAGCTATCAAGGGCCCCCAGGCACCAGTCATCTCATCAGCATACAAAACACATTCATCACTTCAGAGATTCCAAGAGTTTTAGGAGCTGTGTGCCAGAAACTAGGGACAAAGATCAAATATATATTTATCACAAACACCAGTGACTTTGCCTCTCACTGACTCCCCTCCCCTTCCCACCACAACCATGGTATCAGAGAAAACTGGGTGGGGAGCCAGGATTTTCATACCCACTTGATGGTAATAAGACCTTTCTCTAAGATATCAGTGGAGGCCATGTAAGGATCATGTATTTCTGCACCACCTAGTGGTAATGAGACATTTCTCCCCTTCCCTGCCTGCATCAGAGGACACAGAGTTGGCAGCTAGAACTTTCACCAATATTCACTGTTGGTGAGGCCTCTCTTTCAGCAGTGGTATCAGTGGGGGCTACATGGAGAGCAATAAAGGGGGAGCTCTCCCCTTCCCAGCCAGCCAGGGTGATATCAGTGAAATCCCACCTCCACCTAACAGCAGTGGATCACCCCTCTCCAGGGAGTCAAAGGATGCTAACTGGGAAAACTGCACTTCAACCCCACTTGGCAATAATGAGGTAACTCCTCCCTTCATCTTGTGAAACAGATTTAGGTAAGATCCAAAGTTCATAACATAAATGCCCAAGTGTCCAGATACAACTGAAAATCATTGGTCATACCAAGAGCCAGGAAAACCTAACATGAAGGAGAAAAACAATCAACTGACACCAACATTGAGATGACTCAGATATCTGGAATTATCTGACTTTTAAAATAGTCATCATAAAATTGCTAAATGAACAATTACAACCTCCTTTTAAAAATCTTTAAATGGAAAAGGCTTAGCAAATAGAAGATTAAAAAGAAACAAAGAACCAAACTGAAATTTTAGAATTGAGATATAAATAACCAAAAAAAAAAAAAGGAAAAGAAAACCCCACTGGACAGTCTCAGCAGAATGGAAAGGACAAAAGAAAAGGATCAATGAACTTGAATATAGAATGATTAGAAATTGCCCAATGTAAACAACACAAAGAAAATACAGTGAAAAAAATAGAACATCAGAGACGAGTGAGACCGTAAAAAAAGATCTAGCATTCATGTCATTGGGGTCCCAAATGAAGAGGACAAAGATGGTGGTGCTGAAGAACATTCAAAGAAATCGTGGATGAAAATTTCCTGAATTTAGCAAAAGATATGAAACTATAATAAAAAGCTGAGCTAATCCCTATGACACATCAAAACCAAATTTCAGAAAAACAAAATTTTGAAAAAAAAAGAAATGTTGAAATCAGTGAGAAAAATATGACACCTTACCTATAGAGGAAAAACAATTTGAATGACAGTGGCTATCTCATCAGAGACCATGGAGTCTAGGAGGAAGTGGCACAATATTTTTCAAATGTTAATAGAAAATAACTGCCAACCCCCAATTCTATTTCTACCAGAATTAACCTTCAGAAATGCAGGCAAAATGACAACATTCTCAGACAAAGAAAAACTATGAGAATTCATTACCACCAAATTTACCCTAAGAATGACTAAGGGAGTTCTTGAAATACAAAGGAAATTATAAAAGAAGAAATTTGGGAACACCAGGAATGAAGAAAGAACAACATCAAGAGCAAAATCATGGATAAATACATTAGACTTTCTCCTCTTGAGTTCTCTAAATTATGTTGATGGTAGATGCATAAGTATAACACCATCTGATATGGTACTCAGTATATGTAGAGGATTTATTTGAGATAATTATATTATAAACTAGGGATGGTGAAGGGATAAAGGAGGTAAAGTTTCTACCTTCACTCAAGCTGGGAGAATGTGGATGCCAATAGACTGTGATAAGTTATATATGTATAACATGACACCTAGAGAAAGCACTTAAAAAAAATCCATCACATATGAGATAAGTTAAAATGCACTATAGATAAGTCAAAATGGATTCTGAGGTATTCCAATAACTCACAGAAGGCATGAAGAAGTAAAGGGAGAAACAAAAAGCAGAGGGAACAAAGATAAAACAAAATAAAACAGCAGGCCTGATAACATAAATTATTACACAAATGTAAATGGTCTAAAAAGACTAATTAAAAGACAGCGATTACAGAGTAGATAAAAATCATTAACTGAATATATATATATATGAAAGGGCATTATGCTGAGTGAAAAAATCCGATCTCAGAAAGTTCACATACTGTATGATTGTATTTATATAACATTCTTGAAATGACAAAATTATAGATGTGCAGAACAGATTAGTGGTTGCCGGGGGTTATGAATGTGGGGGTCAGGTGGGTTTGACTATGAAGCGAGATCTGTGTGGAGGTGAAAAAGTTCTGTGTCTTGATTGCTTTGATTATAAAGAATTAACAACTACAATGAAAGTACAACAATCTACACGTGTGATAAAATGGCGTGAAAATATATATACACATTGTGCCAATGCCAACTTCCTGTTTTTGAGAACATTCCATAGTAATGTAAGATGGAACTACTGGAAGAAACTGGGTACAGGGTGCACGAGTTCACTCTGTACTATGTTTTCAACTTCCTATGAACCTAGAATTATTTCAGAATAAAATGTTTAAAACCAAACAAATAAACCAGGGATTTGGTAGTCACGCCTCCAGATTTTATTCCACTTGGAGGGGAGGGTGAGAAACATAGATGTACCAGCATTCCTCTTGTGCAGTGACAGATGGTAAGGTACTCTGCTACACAGGCCACCATTATGAATGGTAAGCGACATGCTGTGTCAGTTGTCAATTTATTGCCGCTCACCTGCAAGTGTACCCTTAAATATATGCTCCATCATAAATGACTAAATCTCTTTAAGCATTTCTCCTTCACGATGTTTAGCTTTCTCGGTAGAGGGCGCCGGAGGGACATTGTAGGAGGAAGGGCTTACAGCAAGGTGCTGCATGGGTGGAGTGTCAGGGGTTAGGAGAATGTGAGAAAATCCAGTGGAGCCTGTCCAGTCACAGAAATGGAATGCCGCCCCTCATGATCTTATAGCCTTGGCCCGGGAAAAATCTTTCCACAGCCCTCTCGACATGGAAACAAATCCCATAGCTGCCTGTGGCTTGGAGGGTCACAGAGGGAGCAGTTGTTGATTCTAGGAGACCTTGAGCAGCCTGCATGCAGACTGACTGTGGCCCAGGAGATAAACACTAATCTACTGTTCCCTCTGCCAGCCCCTGCACAATCCTTGTCCTCTGAAGTCCTCTTACCCACACAGACACTCTGATTCCCACTGCATTTCCTTGTTACCAGCTATTAATCACCCATTGAGGCTACACCCTGGAGGGTGGCCTATTGCTTGTCTAGAAACTCCAGAGCAGCCCCAGCCTGGCTAAACCAGAAGCTTCTCTGTTCTCCAGGGGCTGAACCACACCTTCTCCAAGGGTGTCTGAACCCTTTGTGAATTTGTCCTTCCTTGGTTACTCTCCCTCAGCCCTAGGGTATCATATAATGTTTCCTTATATATTATGGTTACACTTTCAGTGTAGTTGTTAATTCTTTATATTAAACTTCTCCTGTTTAACCTGCTGTGTGGTTTCTGTTTCTTGATTCCACACTGCCATAATACTCTTGTTCAGTAAGAGATGTCTACTACCTAATTCCAACAGTAGGTCATGAGGCCACATGTTTTCAGTATTGTCATGATGATACATGCCACTGTTCCCCTTGTGACCAAGTGTGCTGGGGTGTCCCATTGAACTCTAGTCTTCCGTGACATTTTTCAGAAACCATTACAGCAAGGATTATCTAGACAAATGAGTTTAAGAAGCTTAATATTCATCCGGTTCTAAGAGAACTATAATGTGCACTTCCAGATTAAAGGTTGTTGAAAAATCTTTGAGACAAAAAGAAGCCTAAGTAATTTAGGATTTTTTTAAACTTATTTAACGAGAGGATCTTTTATCATAAATTGCCCATAGTTGCCTCAAGTGTTGTCTTTCACCAAAGCCCTTTTGAAAAATGTTGACATAAGGCAAAAGTCACTAACTATGGAAGGTAAGCCTCAGATTCCTTCTCAGTATATATGTGGTAGTAGAAATTAATCATTCATCTCAGTCATGATTTTTGACAAGTTTTTAAAGAGTATTTGTATTAATAATTATTATATTTAACAAGTACTTTTTTGTATTTTTGTCTTATTAAAAAACAGTGGGCATCTGTTAAAGACCACATGATAAGCTGCAACATTTATGTCTAAAATGAGAGACTTTCCCAGCATTGAGGAAACTATATAATAAACCAGAATCTGGGTATGTATGAACTGAGGAAGATAACTGTATGTTTCATAACAAAAATCGCTGAATTAAAATGTAGCTAAAATTAAATAAAAATTTAATTTAAAAAACTGAGTTGAAATGAAGATCCCCAGGAGCTACGTAGGTGATCTCCATGTGACTATGCTGCAAAGGTTGCCAATTGGTTACAGAGACCTCTTCTTTCACATTCAGTGAGACAAACTTTGATTCACACAGGATTTACTTGTGTTCACATATCCAGAGGCCTGTTTGTGGGTATGGTAGAATCTAGTCACCCAGGTGAGCAATGCTCAAGAACAACCTGAGTTTAGGAATTTTGGACTTTGGTTTTATGTGTCAAGTGAATGTCATCCCTAAGTTAGGCATCACTAAGTCGAGTCATTAAGACCAAGGTTTTAGCTAGGCAGATTGAGGTAGGGTAAAACTGAAAAACGTCCACAGCAGCAGGATTAACTGATGAGTCGGGAAAAAAAACATTAGGGCATAATACATCCAATGTTGTCATTTACATAGAAATGCATGCTGTCTTTCACTGTCACATATGACACATAAAATGTTTTGGTCTAACCTCAGTAAATGGACTCTGCATTTTTCCTTGTTTGGGGGATGGTTTTAGTGATTTAATGGATTTTAAACCAAGATTCTCCCCTAGCATCCTCTCTCTCTGGGATTTCATCACCCTATGCTTTCAGTCTCATGTATTCCTTATTATCTCTCCTTCCACGAGACATTTGCAAATGCTGTTCCTTCTGCCTCCATACTCTTCCCTCTTATGTTCTGGTACCTCCTACTTAGGCTTCTGGTCTCAACTTAAGGCATGACCCTCTTGGAGAGCCATTCCTGACTTGTCAAAGATGTTGTGGCTCACTATTTCATAAGCATCTGAGGTGATTTTAAGGAAGGTGATCTGAAATCCATACTTGTGAAACACTAATAGAGAGTCCATCGTTTGCATGGACTGGCAGAGATAAATGAACTACCATTCACATGAGGATTCCAAAGTCTTCAGTTCTTGTTGCTGCTAGGTCATCTGCTATCTCATGTAAGAGTATCAGGTGTGTAGAGGGAGAAATTTTTTTAAGCAAGGAAAGGAAAGCCGTATCCAAAATTAAGTTGTCAATGCATTAAAAACTGGACTCTTGGGCTTCCCTGGTGGCGCAGTGGTTGAGAGTCTGCCTGCTAATGCAGGGGACACGGGTTCGAGCCCTGGTCCGGGAAGATCCCACATGCCGCGGAGCAACTAGGCCCATGAGCCACAATTACTGAGCCTGCGCGTCTGGAGCCTGTGCTCCGCAACGAGAGGCCGCGATAATGAGAGGCCCCGATAATGAGAGGCCCGCGCACCGCGATGAAGAGCGGCCCCCACTTGCCGCAACTAGAGAAAGCCCTCGCACAGAAACGAAGACCCAACACAGCCATAAATAAATAAATAAAATTAAAAAAATAATAATAATAATTTGAACAGCCCAATTTAAAAAAAAAAAACTGGACTCTTACAAAAGTATTCTTATACCTTGTGATCTCTGTAATTGTAAGAATTATCTCCTGTCTCTGTTATTGTAACATTGAGCTTATTTCTAATTATAATGTAATTATAATAATAATATAATATATAATTATATTAATATATAATATATAAGGTCTGTGGCATATTTCATGAACAACAACAATGATTTTTGCCTGTCAAGCACACCAATCTGCTCAAAGAAAAATTAAGTCTCTGAGTAACTCTTGATGAGAAGAAAAATTACCAAATGCTTTTCTGCTCCACTGAAATTCCCTGAAGTCAAATTTTAAACAAGCTTTGTAAATAGTTTCAGATGGTTGATTTACTAAGATTTCTTGAAAATCATAACTCTCATTTCTTGTATTTAAAAACATGCTTTGGTATAATTTTCTTCTAAGAGTGTTTCAAGTTAAAAGCAGAGTTATTTATCAATTTGAAATAAATTTCCAGATCTAAGAGATATATGATTATCACATAATGATAGCAAATGAACAGTTTTAAACAGCCTGATATATGGCACAGGTGACAACAGTGCTGATAACTTTGACCTATATGTCCAAAAAGGAAAATTTATCCTAAAGTAAAAATTTAATAGAAGAACCTTATTTATATGTAAATGTCCTTTGCAGCATTTTTATAGTCATTATAATAGAAAACCCTAAAGTTCAAAGCATGAGGAATGTTTTAATAAATTATAGTCAAGTTACACAATGAAATTATGTAGCCATCTGAACTAGTAAGTAGGAAGACAGCATCGAAATATTGAAATAAATTTACAGTATAACATTAAGCAAATAAATACATGAAAGTGAATATATTTCATTAATTCAAAATACATGCATATGTTCAAGAACTAAAAGCATTTTCAAAAGTAAAACTAATTGTGTTAGTGTATTGGGATTTGAAGAAATTGGCTTTCCCACACTTAAGGAAAAAAATATTGTCTTTAGCAGCTTTAAACTGCCTACCTCCTTCCATAGGAAAAAAAAAATGCCTTTTGAAACAATTATAGATTTTTCTGAAATATTTTAAAATTTCCCACACATTACTCTAATATTTATAGCATCAAATTCCAATATTCTCAGTTTTCACTAAGCAGGGAATAGCCATTGAAGGTAATTTAAACCCAAGAGTCAGTTTACTGCAGTCATCTCTGTTTTAAATTACAGTACTACCAAAGCCTCCCCAGAATCAGCATGCGATCCCTCCTTTTTCCCTCTCGTGGTTATGTATATATATTTATATTGCTTCTATGAAATGATGCCTGAGCCTGACTGCAGGTGATGTCATTTCCACTGCTCAAAAATTATGGCACTCTACATCAAGTAACCAGCCAAAGGTTACTATGGAAAAGAATACAAACTCAGCTATAGGAACTTGGGAAGCCTCTTCAACATATTTCCTGTGGGGACCTGGATGGAAAGCCTTTTGCCAGATGCAGGAAGATGCAATTCTTCAGGGGGTTATTTAACCCTATTTCACTCTGTCTAATTATTTAATGTTTATTTTGAAGTTCTGAACACAGAGCATGCTGCAGAGGGTCTGAATTGCAGGACAAAGCTGTTTCATACAATAATTTCAGTCATAAATCAATTTGCTTTTTTTCCAACACCTACAATCCTCTTAAACATTGCATTTCAGAAATCAGAGTAGAATCTAGGGCTTCTCTTGAAGCCCTAAAATATGACTATAATATAAAAATATTTTTCACATATATTTTAGCAATTTTCATACCAGACAAAGTTAGGAAACTTTCTGTTAATCAAAATGAAGGCTCTACCAATTTAAGAATAAAAAAGATACCAGAGTAGAATAAAAATGTATTGTGCGATAGAACTTTTCTTTGTGGGCGTCTTGTTAACTACAGCTATCTGCCTGGAAGGGGAAAATATTTCGCAATATAATGCTAGCCTCCTTTAAAACAGTAGCTAATGATCCCAACAAGGGGACAGAGCATAAGAAGATTGTGAGGCATATCAGCATCAGCAAACTGCAGTTTCAAACTACAAAACAAAAGGTTTCCGAGAACCTGCCAAATTTCTGTCGTCACTGAGCCAGATTCTCTGCCAAGGAAATCCTCAGTCTTGCAACTATAGAAAGCAAGTTAAGGTTAGGGAAATATGTTAAACTAGCACCTTCCCAAAAGGGTAAGAATCTCTAGTATTAGGTTTATAACACTAATATTGTGTAATTTATTTTTCTCTTTTGGTTATATTTCTGTTACCAATCATTCAGTATTTTTGTTGTGACTGAGAAATAGTCTCAGACAATACTCATTTTTTTTTCAGAGAAAAAAGTCCTAAAGGCAATGACTAAAAATGTTTGTCAAAAAAATTAATTGAGCTATTTTGGGGAGGGAACTTTTAATTAGTTTTGGCAAATAGTTGCTGAACATCTACCTGATAAGAATTTGAAAGAAATGAATTAAGAGTTTCAAGGAATATTAAAAAAATCTAACTAAAGCCTTAATATTAGATGTTGCCAATTCCATTAATTGTTTTTTGGCTCTTCTAACTTCATCAAAACAGATTTTCAATTAGTTTTCCTTCTGAAAATGTACCTAAAATTAGTACATTACTTAATTTGCCACTATAAGATGCATGCATAATTCGTATACGTGAAGAGAAAGATAGGAATAATGCATTTGTTTATTTTTCTTTCATCTCCTCATTCACATTTATTAAGCGAACTGGCAAAGTACCTAGCTAAGACAAGTTATTAAAAGAATTTATGAAGTTGTATATTTGCAATAAGCTTATCTTACCGCCATGTCCTTTTCTGTCAAGTTCCTGTCCTGTGACTCGGCTACCACAGTTACATATCCATTAAAGGAAAACACAAATTTAACAGTTCTTTAACTCACTGACCTCATCTAACTAATGAACATCAAGCATGATGGACATACGTCGCTAGATAGCGGTTACAAGACACCAAATCTCTCATTGCTAGCTCTGGGAGCTACATTATTTAGTAAGTCATGGAAGAGAGAAGTGCACTTTCGACCATAACCCCTGCTTGTGCTGGGTACTCAGCTTACAAGGTTTGCCAGGTAAAGGCTGATTGAAGCAGCTTTTGTTTCCAAATTCTATAGAACAAAAACCCATCCTCAAAGGACCGATCTCACAGCATCCCAGGAAACTGTCTGCAGGATGTGGATAATTAGTATTTAATAAAAGAAGATATTCATTAAATGTTTCATGGATTATCCCAAGCAGGCTGGGCACCAGACGATACCTGTTATTTAGCACAAAGCTCATGATCTGTCACATAGGCGGGCTTCTACCACTCTCACATACAGAATACATCTGTAGAAAAACAACTATCCAAAACTTGCTCTTGTGAGGTTTAAAATACATATCTCAATGTTGATAATAGAAAAATAGAGTTTTAGAGTTTATTGTGGGAAGCTGCCAAAGGGTTAGAAAGGATCAGTTCCACGTTCTAGGGTTTACAGTCTGGTCAAATGCACTGCTTCTTACCTTTATTGTGCACCAGCATCATCTGAGACGCTGTTGACACTGCAGATTCCTAAAGCCCCAATTAGGGAGTTCCAGATTCAATGCGCCTGGAAAGTGGTCTTGGGAATCTGCCTTCTTACAAAGCACCACAAGTGATTCTGATGCCCATAGATGCTGGATTTAATAAATACTTTGCTACATGGACAGAAACATCAATGAACTGAAGAAGATACAACATCATTCATTAATGCAATAAATGCTTGTGGAAGCCTACTATAGGAAAGGTACTATGCTAAATGGTTATAAAGCATTTATAAAACAACATATAAAAACAGAAAATATTAAGTGTTAATGAAAGTATGGAAGAATTGGAACCCTTGTACATTGCTGGAGGGCACGTAAAATGGTGCAGCTGCTCTGGAAGACAGTATGGTGGTTCCCCCCAAAATTAAATGCACACTTACCATGTGATCCAACAATTCCACATCAGAGTACATACCGAAAAGAATTAAAAGCAGGAACTCAAGCAGATTTTTGTTCACCTATGTTCATAGCAGCATATTCACAATAGCCAAAAGGTAGAAATAAACCAGGTATCCATCAACAGATGAATGGATAAGCAAAACGTAGCATAAACATACAATGGAATAGTATTCAGCCTTTAAAAGGAAGGAAATTCTGGTATCAATATACACTGTTACATGGATGAAACTTGAAGACATTATACTAAGTGAAAGAAATCAGTCACAAAAGAACAAATATTGTACAATTCTATTTATATGAGGTACCTAGAAGTCAAATTCATAGAGAAAGAATATTGAATAGCAGTTATGAGGGCTGAGAGGAGAAGAGAATGAATAAAGAGTTATTGTTTAACGGGTACAGAGTTTCAGTTTGGGATGATGAAAAATTTCTGGAGATGGATGTTGGTGATGGTTGCACAATGGTGTGAACGCACTTAATGTCACTGAACTGTACATTTAAAAATGGTTAAAATGGTAAATTTTACATATATATTTATAGCTACAATAAAAAATCCAGAAAAACTTGTCATTAAAAATCATGCAAATAGTAATCAGAAAGTGTAGAAAGTACACTGGTAAATAAATGACCAGATTTGATAAAATAAATTAAATAGCCTTCTTGGTGAAGAGAATTTTCATATGTGGTGTTAAATGCAAGGGCGCTCAATCCCTGTTGCTTCTACCCTCTGTACACCCCGACCCCCCAAACACATGCAAATTAAGGGAAAATGGAAACTTGGTATGGTAATTCATCATATAATGCAAAGATCAGCCCATCTGAGACATGAAGGTAGATATTGCTTAAATTCTGTCATTAAAGAGGCAAATGTATGTATAAGGTTTTTTTTTTTTTCCCTTAAGCAATGACAGACAACAACAACAACAAAAAGAAAATCAAAATCACCTTCTTATTCAGTAAGTGAATGTGATGGAGACTAAACCGTGTAATAAGAATGGATGTGATAATGTGGGCATGCTTGCAGTGTAGTAGCAAAGAATACAGATCTGGGACTCAGTGCATGGAGACTGTTGCCCTACGTTTTCCATTCAGCCACCACATGGTCTTGAGCTTTAGTCTCTTGGAAATAAAATGGGACTCGTAATGCTCTCCCTGACCTGAGAGAGTTGTATAGATCACGTCTTAAAGGAAATACGTGGAACTTTGAAAGTATTTCAGTGTCAGAAAAACCTCTTCATGTGGTATGAGAAATGGCATTCAGTAGAGACATTTCTTTTGAGTACTACACTAAAACAAATCAAAACACATTTAAAACTTTCCTCAAAGATTGTCAATTATTTTTGAATTTATAAAACTTAATTAATTTTGAATTTTTAGTGGAGACAAATTATCTGTTCAGGATGGATTTTATTTTCAGCAATAAAGTCAGTCTACGTCAAAGGATTAAAATGGGATTAGATGGTTGATTATGCTCTTAGAAAACTTCCAGAAATGCTGAGATGAGGGCCAGCTGTCCAGAGAGGCAAATGTGCACCTAAAGATATTTAGTCAAGCCTCTTGGCATCTCAGGGCCTTGGTTTCTTTACACTTATATAAACTGGGGTTTGGGGTTCAAAGAATACGTCCAGTTCATTCCCTGAATGTCACGGTGATAGTAGAAAGTTTCTAAATTCTCCACCTTTACATTTTCAGGAAACCCTCAGTCTGAGACGTGAGTCTGAACACTAGATCCCACTTTGGGGAGTTGACTCAGATAATGAGGGGGCCACAATGAAGTACCCCTGATGGAAGTCGTGAAGGGGCTCAGGATGAGGCTGCAGTTAGTCCTTGGGGAAAAGATGCACTTGTCTCAGAAAAGTGCATCTCCTCTGTCCCTGTGGACAAAGCTGCCCACAGTGGTTTGGTAAAGACTCCATGACAGGTACAGAGCCTCTGCTCTGGTCCAAATGCAGTCCAGGCTCATGCCCATTCACAGTGATGCTTTGGAGGAAGTTCATTCCCAAGAATAACTCTCATTTGAGCAGGCCCCTCAGAACAACTTTGTTCACACATAGAGCCACTTCCCACAGCGAAACCCAGCCTGTAGGTGTTGGGTAAAGACTGGTTTCAGCAAAATTATCCCAGGAATTTAGAAACACCGTTTTCCTTTCCCCTTGAGACTTGCTATAGCTAAAGGAGTACCAGTTTTTCTTTTTTAAAAAATATCTTCAAAACATAAATATGACCATGCACCTTGAATTCCAGTTTCTATACACATAGCCCTTAGACGTTCCCAAGGTTCTTACTTGCTAAGGGAGGTTGCTCTTAATAAGCCCCTCCCTGGTGGTGCAGTGGTTGAGAATCTGCCTGCCATGCAGGGAACACGGGTTCGAGCCCTGGTCTGGGAAGATCCCACATGCCGCGGAGCAACTAGGCCCGTGAGCCACAACTACTGAGCCTGCGCGTCTGGAGCCTGTGCTCCGCAACAAGAGAGGCCGCGACAGTGAGAGGCCCTCGCACGGCGATGAAGAGTGGCCCCCGCTCACCACAACTAGAGAAAGCCCTCGCACAGAAAGGAAGACCCAACACAGCCAAAAATAAATTAAAAAAAAAAAAAAAAAAAAAAAGCCCTTCACCTACACTGTGATGAACCTGGCTACTTCTCTAGCCAACGAGAAAAACAGGTTTAATCTGTGGCAGAACACCCCCTCTAATAAGATTTGACGTCTTAGTAACGCAAGGACAATATCAATAATTTACAATCATGTTCTGTAGGGACCTGAGTGTCCTGTGGAGGTGCCTGTGAGACCTGTATAAAGGACAATGCTGAAGAGATTAGCCTCTCCATAATAAGACAGCGCTGCATGTCAGTAGTTAAAGAAAAAAGGAGTCTTCGCAAATGAACGAACCCTTAATGTTTTGCTGGACAAACACAAAGACCTCTTTCAAATATATCTTATTAGAACCTCTTTCAGCCCTTTGGAAGTTTGCAAACTTAGAACTGTAAAGTAAACTTTCTCCTTTGTACCCAGTATCCTGAGTGCTCATCTGTCCTACATGGGTTTCCGTAGGCCTTTCCTCCCAAGAGGATCACAAGGCTGTCTTCACCCATAAGAGAAAGGCTGAAATCTTGATATGTTAAAAGTGTGGTGGTCTTTAGCCTCTGGCCGAGGAGCATTCCACTCTTTCTGACGGCAATTCAACCCTTAGTACACAACAAACACTTATTTTAATTTGCATCTCTTGTTTATTTTTATTTTTTCCAAAACAGGACAGTCAGGGGTGCTTAAAATGGAAGCCCACATTTAACACCCCTTCCTCAACTTAGAAATAATGCTTTTAACTGTTTTGCGCTTAAGGAGTATATATATATGAAGTAATTTAAAGAAATTGTACTATGACTAAAATAATGTTTGGGAATCACTGCATTTCTTAACTTTTAGGAATCCATTAATATTTCATGTGACTACAAATTATAGAAATTCCTGACACGGTGGCTTAAACAGAAAACCATATCATGTTACTTTCATACACAAATCACAGCGGTCCCCAAACTTTTTGGCACCAGGGACTGGTTTCGTGGAAGACAATGTTTCCTCCGCCGGAGGGCGTTGGGGGTGTGTGTTCAGGTGGTAATGTGAGTGATGGGGGGCGATGGGGAGCGGCAGATGAAGCTTTGCTCGCTTGCGCACCGCTCACCTCCTGCTGTGCGGCCCGGTACCTAATCAGTACCGGTCCGCGGCCCAGAGGTTGGGGACTCCTGCACAAACGGATTGCACAAATGGATTCAGAAGTAGTCCAGGATAGGTTATGCCATCAATCTTTCTTCATCATTCTTAGCAGGTGGCTTTTATCTTCAAGTTTATAAGAAAGCTGCCATATCCTAAAAATTGCATCCATGTTCTAAGAAGAAAGGGTCAAATGCTCTTCTCTTGGTGAGTGAGGCTGCTTTTTGTTAGTTTCCTCCCCAGAATCCCCTGGCTATCAGTAGCCAGAATTGTGCCCCTTAGCCAGCCCCATCTGCAAGGGAGCCTGGGAGACCAAGTATTTTTCTTGGATACATTGCCACCCCAAATAAAATTGTGGTTCTCTTAATAAGAAAAATGAATAATTGGGTAGTCTAGAAGCAGTGTCTGTCATCACGTTCTAGCCCAAATACATCCATGATGCTATGATATTATGCTAATTTTATGTGTTATTGAAAAGAAATATATAGAGAGAAAATAGTGTCCTGTCATAAGTACTTAAAGAGAAGCAAATTTGTGTAGAAAATTTATGAACGATCTTAGAAATATCTTACTTTTCTCTAGATGTTCCAATCCCTATGGGATGGTCCCTCTTGGCTGCCTAGGGACCTGATGGATCACTCCAAATAGTCCTGACTTCCTAGGTACACCCACACGTAGATACATTGACTTCTAGAAGAATCTGCTTTGTGCCCCATCAGAACCAGATTCTGTTCATTATTTTGGAACTAATAGGTTAATCTGTTGCAGATCAATTAATGGGTACTATCAGGTTACCTATTATTATTTTTTTCCTGCAGATCTCTAGAGATACTGAGTGTGAATTTGAATCCAGGTGGCATTTTTGAGCTATATGACTAAACTGTGTATTAACCATCACTGAGTCTTTAGTTCCATGTGTATAAAAATGAACATAATATCTAACTCAAAGTCACTTGTGAGGGTTTGGGACATTTGACAATGTAATGAAGCGGTCAGGCACATAAAGTCCACATTCAGAACAACTGGCTTCAAATTCCTGCTCAACCACCAGTACTTAAATGACGTTAAATGCATTATTTACATATCTAAGCATTAGTTTCCTCACCTAAAAACTGGGATGATAATAATATTTCCCAACAGAACTCTTGTGAGATGAATGCAGTAAGTGAAATAATTTTTTTTTAAGAACTTAATATAGTTCCTATTCTGGAATAAGTGTTCAGTGGATGTTGGCTTTTATTAGCAGTATTTAAGTGTAGTGGTTGGCACCCAAAAAGTGCTTTAAAATATCAGTTATCTTCTACGAACTATGGACTACCACAATTTTGAGATAATTTAATTTTATTTTATATATTTTAAACTATATATTATTTCAATTGAGTTTATTAAAAGTCTTTCTCCTCAGAGACTGTAATCACAAAGTCTAATTAACCATCTGATTTTTATTTGGTCTTTCTAATAGATGTTAGTCCAGTCCGGAGGTTTTCATATTTAATTGTTAGAGTGATATATTATTCAGGACAATATTACCTATTTTTTTGGATAAATAAATCCAGTGGCAGAAATACATTTTAGTGTAATATCTTAAATCTTACATGTTAAATGAATTTTCTTACATAAAAAGGACCATAAATCATATCAATAGTTGCAGAGTTTAGCCAATCCTCAAATTATAAGTTTCATAAGTCTTATTTGAAAGCTTGAAAATATAGAACAGCTATAATATGATATTTGGGTGTGACATAAAGTTCTACGTAAGACTAATTTTGGACACTGGTTGCATTCTGAACTGCAAGTTCTGGTGACTTATAACCTTTTTTTCAGGAGTTTGCCAAAGTCAATAAAGAACAATTAACCTAAAATCTTTTAATTTAAAAAGTGCTTGGGGATTCAACTATACTGGGAGAATAACTGCAGTACTTATCTTAGTGTGTTTCTTTTTCCCACCCTGCGAAGATTAAAAAAAATAAAGACAGCCCTAAAAATTATAGGCCTGTCATCATCACTACTTAGTTGGAAACTTACTGAAAGGTATCATCAAAAAATCAATTTTCAAGCACGTAGAAATCATGGGTTGCTGGGTAAAATCTGCTTGGCATTGTGAAAAATAAATCCTGTCAAATCAACTTAATTTCCATCTATGACAGAAGTGACAAGAACAGTAGACACAGAGAACTTGATAGATAAAATATATCCTGACTTTGGTCAGAATGTAGCAGCAGTTCCACGTAATATCGAGAAAAAATACAGTTTGGGTACCACTTTATTAAGAGCTCCTATTAATGACTGTACTAAATATATCTGGAAATGATACTCACTTGGAATATTGGACAAGTAAGGTAACTGGTTAGATATAAAGATGATCAAGTCCAAGACCAAATTGTAACAGGGATGATTCTGATAATTTTCTCATTAAAAAATTTGAAAGGTATTAGTAAGAGTAAAACCAAGAAGGAATCATCATTTCGCTGCTTCTTTTTAAAAAGTCATCATGCCTTTTGCAACCGTCATGCCTCTCCTCTTGACTTTATTCATGCCTTTGTTAAATTATGAATGCCAAGTTAAAGATTTGCATCTAGAAAGGGTATAGAGAATCACAAAGTCCATGTTGCGGTGGGATCATTCTCTGAGCTTTTGGGGTTTGGAGGCCCAGGAGAGCAGAGTAGATTAATGGCATGAAACCAGATGTGCCCAGTGAGGGATCCATTGCTATGTATGACCACAAGGAATTCTTTCCACAAGAAGAGTTTAATGCATCCCTCTCATCTCTGAAGACTCAGGACATTTAACAAAATGAAAAGAGTGTGTTCAAACCAGAGAAAGAGTCTTATTTTTGTGAAACAGTAGTAGTTCCTAAGCAGGAAGTCAGATGTCTGAATATGTATTAAAATATCAAACCATTTGGTAAAAGAAAATTATTCATTTTAAAGTGAATTTTGATAAATATTAATTTTAAAGTAAATTTTGAGGAATCACATTGGCAGATATTATTTGGAAATAGTGTTAAAAGACCTGATTTCAGTACACTGTATCCCAGCCTAGACAATTTAAGTTTATAAAAGTAGGAGACAGATAAACATTGTAAGACTTAGCATGCAGTAGACCAATAAAAGAGTGTTTCCTTAGACTAGGGCTTGAAAATAATTTTCATCTTGTATACCAACTCTAACAAATTTGCAGCAGCTAGACTTACTCTAAAGAGTGATATGATCAGTAAGTGAACCATTAGTGCACTGACCACTGTAGTATTTATATTTGATTGTACAATAAATCCTGAGGGAGTAATTATTCTTGAATATCCATTTACTCATCCTCAACTAGGCATTGGTGTCTTTATTAGGACTTGAATTAAAGACTTCCAGGTGTCATTATACACACCCAATCTGTGTAAACCTACCTGGTTGCTAAAGTCCAGAATCTAATCCACAGAATATTGAACCGAGGACCTTTTAGGGAATTTTATTTTAACAAGACATTTCTGCTGGGCTGTGCTAATTCATCCAATCGAAATAATTATTTGATGGCTGGATTTCTCTTACAATACATCTGTGAATGGGCACTCCACACTGGGCTGGAACATTATTTTTAAAAAGTCTCACTTTTAAAAAAATTATTAATTCACTTGACACACACTAACTGATATCCAGTATGTGCTGGAAAAAGTCACCAGATATTGGATTAAATCCCATGCTATCTTTGCCCAGGATTTCATAGTCTGATGAGGGATTCCAATGAATTAATCTCTGACTTAATTGATTGTTGAAAGGGCTCTGGTTGTGGTGCTGTGAAAGTTCAGAACAGGGCACTTGCATTAACTTTGATTTTAAAAATTATTTCTTGCATTAACCCCAAATATCCTTGTAACTTTCCCCACACTGAGCATATTCTAAGCCTTGGGGCCATACGGAACAGGTCTAATCCTTCCTCCACATGAAAAAAGCCTTCAAAATTTTGAAAAAAAATTCTAATAGGTTCCATAAATCATCTTCTATCCAAGCAAACATTCTCCAGATGGACCTTACTAGAAATGGTCTTAATTCTCCCAAACATCTCACCTCTAACCCGTCCATCATCTACAATCAGAATTAATCAAGTATTCTCCTAGCACTTTGTAGAATCTCTCTCTCCCTTTAGTAAATGGAAAAATCTTAAAGTCAATGTTTTGATTCATTTGTGATCTCCCACACATTTTGCACAGAGCCAAAATCAATAGATTTTAATTGAATATAAAGGAAAAAACATTTTAACGTCTGGAAAACAAATATTATAGAATATCAAAGACTTGTTGAGAATATAGAGCAATTACAGTGGCTGGCATAGATTCTTAGAGAAATATAACATATTGAAATCTTAGGAATTCCTTTTTTACTAATGCCATGTTTTTATTAGAGTCATTTTCTGACTAAGTGTAAAGTAGACTATAACATAAAGAAGTGATATTCAAATTATTTAACAAATAATATCTGAAGGACATGACCCTAGTATTGAAGCAGGGTCCTAGAAGCACTGACTTTAGATTGGGAAGGTCTGGGAGTCTCGGGGAGGGCCAGAGGCTATTTGAAAACAATTTCAAAATTGTTTCAATATTTTAAAAATCAGTAAGGCAATAATAGTGCATAGTGGCTAAATAACAGGCTTTGAAACACAGACTTTTAGCATCAGAAGTTTTAATAGAAGCCCTGCAATCAAATGTCCTCATTGTCCTGGTCATAAGAGAAAAAACTGCCTGTTCAAATTCACAGTGACAGAGACAGTGGTAAAACTGACAGACAACAGCCTTAACATTTCCCTCAGCTTGACTAAACATTAGATTTCTTATTGACTCTAGGTCCCTAACCTCCCATTTCTTAGAGCATTTGCTTTGGAAAACTTGCCATTGTAACTTATTTCTTTGCCCCTTTGTCATGTAAATCTTCTCCCAGTATCTTGTCAATTTTACAACCCAGGAATGCTGGTTTTTCAAGGACCTGGGAGTCATCCCTCTGAAATGTAATCATTAAGAAAGATAGTGCCCCTGTGTCTTGGGAGATTAGGAGTCTAAAATTCAATAATCGCCAATTAGTAAACACAGACTACCAAACGTAAAATAGATAGCTAGTGGGAAGCAACCGCATAGCACAGGGAGATCAGCTCTGTGCTTTGTGACCACCTAGAGGGGTGGGATAGGGAGGGTGGGAGGGAGGGAGATGCAAGAGGGAAGAGATATGGGAACATATGTATATGTATAACTGATTCACTTTGTTATAAAGCAGAAACTAACACACCATTGTAAAGCAATTATACTCCAATAAAGATGTTAAAAAAAAAAAAAACCCCGACGGCTGAATCACATCGACCAACCTCCCCACCAAAGTCCTAAGTACTTTTCAACTAGCTCATGCCAGCACCTAAAACTCTCCCACCTCCACCCCCTCCCCCGCAGTGGAGTTGAATCCAGTCTCTCTCCCATATTGCAATTGTCTTGTATTCAATTTTCCTTGATTGTTTAACTTGCCCAGTGCAATACTTCTTTTGTAGAACCCATATCTTCCGACTTGAGCTATTTCTATGATGCCATACTCTTTCCAGCTGGTAACTGGAGTTACCACATAAACAACAGAAGAAAGAAAGACAGCTACCACTTTCTTGGTCCACTATAATACAAATCACACTCCAAGGAAACTCCTTTATAAACTGTAGAGTATTGATGTCAAACTTTAGTGCGCTTAAGAATTTCTCACAATGCTTTTTGAAAATGTAGAATCCCAAGTTCCATTATCATTGATTCTGATTAAGTATATCTGTGGTGGGTCCAGAAATACATATTTTAAAATGCATCAAATGACCTCTGCTACAGGTTCTGCTTTAAGTCATAAGCTTGTAAGGGAAAGGGTCATATCTATCTTGTTCACAATTTTTATCCCCAGCAAAATTTCCATAAATATTTGTTGTGTAGAAGATTGTTTTTGCTTGCCGCCTTTCCAATGTATATGTTTTTCCTTTATGGAAATCTGATACTTAGGACCAGAATTTTAAATATAATCTACTTCATAAATTTGTAAATGCTTCAAGAAATTTTCTTTTTTTTATTTTGGGAGAAAATAATAAATGCTCTAATAACAATAGTACCTTATGTTTCGATTGTGATTTGTAAATGTGTTTCTCTCACATTTTCTCATTAGATCCTCACAGCAGTCCTTCTAAGAAAACATATTATCTTCCCATTTTGTAGATGAGAACACTGAGTTTCAGAGAGAATTAGTGACTTCCAATTGTAACACAGTAACAGATGACAGACAAGAGTAGAACACAGTTCTTTTGTCTCTAAGCATAGGGCCATGGAGAAAGTTTGGCAAAGAACTCTTTTAAATTATGTGTGTATTACTTAAAACAGATCTATGAATGTTTAAAAATCAAAAACATGTATTTTAGATGGTTTATAATTAGGGTCATATTTTACATCGTAATCTTTAGATGAATGTGTAAATTTAAAATCTTTTTTAAATAAGCTTTGCCTAAATAAAATAAATGTATTCAGTAAGTTTTTCTAAGTTTTCCAATAGCCTTAAAGGTTTGAGCAACTCCTTCTTTTTAAAATTGTATTTTTATTGGTGTCTCCTTGACATCAAAGAGAAAAATATGAAAAAAAATCATTTTCCATTGCCCTGTGTACTATAAGAAAGTTATAAAGCTTAAAAATATACATAGTTAAATCCAACTGATGGTGAAGGTTGAGTAAAATAAAAGAATTAAGAGGCTCTTTTCTTCCGATTAAGAGGTTAAAAGATTTTTAGAAACTCTCAAGTTATACTTTATTGCACCTTTGGTTTTTGTAGGTCCATTAGGGATTTTTTCCAGTGAATATACTTAATAACAATTCCATTTTCTAATAACTATCCCACTGTGTTGTACAAAATTTAAGTTTGGACACTTAAAGTTCATCTATAAAGTGGTTCCATAGTTTAGTGGGGGAAAGGAGATTGGAGGTATGTATGACACTTTGACTTTTGCTAACTCTAATTCCATAGAATAGTCAAATATATTTCTAAGATTCCAACATGAATATTTTATGGAGGGCTTGGATATCTTCTGTATCCAGACCTGAATGTATCACACTTTTTATCAAATATTTTTCATAATTACCAAAGCTCAAGGATATTGCACGTAACATTGTTGAAATATGTGTAAAATTAGGCCTCAAGGAAAACATGAAATCTGTACATGAAAGGGGAAGAGAATCCCTCTCCAAATTGCAACCAAGGATGGTCTTCTCAGCATCTTTGTCATATCTAATATAGAGTGAGATCTTAACTTACTAATAATCTGTCCCATTTAAAACACTCATTCTATCAAAAAATATGCAAGTCTGATTCCAAAAATGTCTTTTCATTGCTTTCTTCTCCTGCCACTTCTTGCTAAGCTCACTGAAAAAGCAATGTGTCTCATTGTCTACAATTATTTATTGGCATTTTCTCATTAGCCCTCCATAATTTGGATTCCAGCCCTGCCATATCGCTGAACTGACTCTCACAAATTCAAACTAACATCTATATTATAGTATTCTATGGACACTTTGCAGTCTTTATCATATTGAAGCTTACAGTCCTTAAATATTTCACTTCTTTGCTTCTTGTAGAACCATGAAAACAGTTTTGTGAAAAGATCTAATTGCTTTTATTTTGAAAATAATTTTAATTATTAATAATTAAAACTAAACAATTAAATTTATTAAATATTTATCAAATATTATTATTTATTAAATATTATTTTAATTTAATAAAAAATTAAAATAATTAAATAATAATTAATTGATTAATGCCCATTACCCACAAATCACCCAATCCTCAAAAAACGCTCTCTCACTTTCTTTCTGTCCTTGGTATTTCCATATAAAATTATTATGTTTTATAATTATTCTAGGATATACAGCAAACTTCAATAAGGAATTTATATGACTCAGTCCTATCCTGGGGAATGCATATTCTGTCCCAGAGGCTCTCCCCATCAGTGTTGTTTACTACAGAACCCTGAGCTTTCCGGGGTGCCTGGAAATCAAATGGCACTGTGCCTCTTGCGAGTGAAACTAGAAAGCCAGGGGGTAATCTGCAGTTCAGGTATAACTGAACATCAACAATTTTGGCCAAAAAGCACCATGTTTAAAAAAAAAAAAATTTAAAGGAGTTATACTTATCTGAATCTGATTTTCTTAAGTTAACCACATCAAGGAAATAATAATTAAAAGAAAACAGAAATCATAAATAATAATGTGTTCCATTGTCCAAAATAATATGAGGATTTTTCTTCCTTTGTTAATACATATTTAGGTTACTCCCTTCCAAGTTACTTATGTCATAATTTGCCAATTCATTAAGCTTCCCTAAATTTATGGCCATCTGTTGTTCTATTTTTGCTTGAGCAGAAGAACGCAAAAATGCATTAAACTACATGGTGAATCATTTTGCACCGTACTCAAGACTGGCAGTTTCACAATTAAAATGAAACTGTTATTTTGGTAGATGGAATGATGGTCAATGGAGCATCACTCCATCCTCTGTTGACTCCAGAACATCTGAAATTAACCTTACTAGAGCTGCCTGATTTGGTCAGCCATGGAGTGTTGCTTGAGGAAGTTGGGGGTGTCACTTTTTTCTCCCACTAAGTAGAAAAAGAGAGGAACAGACAACAAATAAAAGAAGACAAAAGAAAAAGGAAATGAAGGAAATTGAATCTTTCATTACAGCCTATATAGCAATGCCTGAATTCCAAAATTAAGTTCAACAGGTGCCTTGTTCCAAACAAACTGCAAAGATACTGGGAGAAGAAACACATTTAGCCTTAATAGTAATCTCTGCCTAAATGTTTGCATAAAGGGAACCAGGCAAAATGCATAAGTCCTTTGGGCTCCCAAGACACAGACAATACGACTTAGGACCATGAAACACCAACACTACAGTTCACAATAGTGAACTGAGTGACTGAGCCAAGCCCTTAAAGTTCATTAACAACAAAAGAAATGACCAGCTATCAGAGACTACGTCTGGAGAAGGAAATGCATCAGACCATCAGGTGTGGAGTTCCTAAAATTCGGAAGTCTGAAAGCTATTTGTGAACTAAAGGAATCATAAAGAGGAAATATACAGATCTAACCCGTTTGTTTCTTCTCACCTGCCTGTTCCTTACTATATGAATTCTGATACATGTCTTAGCTGTCAGACTGAAATAGAAATCATACAGCTGGAAACTTATGAGAGATATTCCCCAACCTATTCTTTATTTTGAGTTCCTTCTCTCACCTTCTGATCAACTTTTTAACCTTTGTTTGTCTTTTTATTTTAAGACAGCTCATCTGTAGTCAGACATATCCATCTGTGGCCTTAACTTATTTATCAAAATAGCAATTTCAGATTTCTAAATTTCTACTAGACCTTTCAATATGCAATGCAGAAATGAACTCATGGCTCATTTGGTTTTCCCCACCATAATGTTTTTTGGTAATTATCAGTTCTGCAAGAGTCTTATCTTTCTAGTATTCCATTTTCAGCATTGCTGAGTTATTTTAAACTTTTTAGCTTTATGCCCAGTTACTCAACCCAGGAGGTGCCATCATGATAACTCCTATTTTAGAGAATTCCTTTTAACCATTACTTTTTCTCTTTCATGTTTTCTCTATGCCTATCTAAATCCTTATCATGTCACACATGGATTCACCCAGATACCCACCAAAATTTCCATGCCCATTCTCTTTTTCCTTCTGCTATCAGAAAAATATGTCCTGTGTCCTAGATCACTCTTTAGCTAGTTAATTTTCCATGTAAAAACTATTATTGCTCCTATATGACTCACAGAATAAGACCCAGACCCCTTAGGCTATGAAAATTCTAGATGAGTATTTCTCAAACAACCCCCAACATTCCACATAATCAATCAAATATTGTTTTAAGTCTTCCACAGTATGAATCCCTATACCAGGAAGATGGGTGTATTAGAATTGCTGCTGGAACAAATTACCATAAATTTAGTGGCTTAAAATGACAGAAATTTATTATTTTACAATCTGGAGACCAGGAGTACAAGATGAATTTTAGGGAGCTAAAAGCAAGGTGTCAGCAGCACCCCTCTCCCTTTGAAGGTTCTCAGAGAGAAAATGTTCCCTTGAGTTTCCCAGCTTCTAGAGCTGCATTTTTTTCATTCCTTCATCTTCAAGGCCAGCAGCATATCTTCAAGCCTCTCTCTTCACCATCTTCACTTTGTCTTATCCTCTCTGATAAAATCTCCTTGTGCTTCCCTCTTACAAGACACTTGTGACTGCATTTTGGATCCATTTAGTTATCTAGGAAAATCTTACCATCTCAGGATTCTTAATTACATTGAGGTAACATTGACAAATTCCAGAAATTTGGAGGTGGTTATCTTTAGAGGCCATTATTCAGCCTAGGACAGCAGGTAATACTCTCTAAACTGTTTTCAAAGCAAATTTTATGTGTCTTGTACAGGTTCCCCTACCCCACCCTTATCCAAACCTTAGAATGCCTTTCTCTCTACCAGTTTCATTTTTCTAGGCAAAAATCACATAACGTTTTATTTAACAAATATTAGATAGTACTTACACTGTTCAAATGAATTCATTAGGCACTGTGTGGAGTATAAATATGTGATTCTGCCCCCACCAAGCAAAAATTTACTGATGAAAAGAAACATGTATTGAATAAATATGAGTGGAAAGAAGTTATTTATAGTCACCATTCCCATTTACTCACCTTCATTTTTTCCTTCAACCCTCTCTAATCAAGTTTTGTCCCTAAGACTCCACCAATACTGCTCTTACCAAGGACCACAATGACATCCATATCAGCCTAAGTCCATTAGGTCACTTTTGTGTTTTTATTGTACTTGATTTAATATATTAACAGGTTATGGGGATTAAAATTTGAACACCTTTGGGGGGGCATTATTCTACCACTATACATAGCTGATTTTTAAAAAATCAATTTGACAATCTTCATCTTTAATTGGTGCGTTTTCTCCATTTACATTTAGTGAAACTATTGATAATTTGGGTCTTATATCTATCATTTTACATTTGATTTCTTCTCGTTTTGCTTCTATTTCTTCTCTCCCCCTGCTTTTTAAATGTTTTCTTTGTTATGTTCTTATCCTATTTGCTATCTATTATATTAGGATTTATAAATTTCTAAATTTAAATTCAGTGATTTACTGTGAGATTTTACTGTGCACATTTAACTTTCCACCATTATAATTTTTATTTCTTAAATTTTATAAAAATGTATCTGTTAACTTGGCGGCTTTTTGTACACTCACATTTGCAATTGCATCTTTCATTTCTCCAGAAATGTTCATATATAAATGGTTGTTTCTTGCTTTTGTTGACACTCTCTCATAGTGCTTCCTCATGTATTCAATAATCTTCATTTGTGAGTATGTCATTTTATCTTAGCTGTGATAGTCCTATGGCTCTAATTTTGGGAAAACTTTTCTTTAGGTAGTAGATGTTTCTAGGTCTGCTGTTCTTCAGAAAAAAGAGGCATTGTTGAATCACTTCAGACTCCCTGGAGGTTTTTAATTCAGAATGGAAGATAAGATAAAATACAATAAATGACTCAATAATATCAAAGTAATTGAATGATAAAACGACAGAAATACATTTTATTTAAATATATTTACCTTTTCTTTATGGACTCATTGATTTTCATTCCTTCAATAAGCTTCAACCAGCCACAGTTTTCATCTTTTGGATATTTATATTTTTAAAACATTGGCCAGTAGGAACCTCTTTTTAGGACTCCTGTGTCCTCTTGAAATTACGCTATTAATCAGTGAAATCTTACTTTCTTTTGGGTGCACTAATATAATTAATACTAAATATCCTTGACCTGTCTTGTATCTTCACTGACCCAGGCATGAAATTTTCAAAAGCACCTTGGATTTTTTAATTTGAGAATGGTATTAGAAATTGTGATCAAGGAGCTAGAGTGGTTCATGTTGCAGGGTAACAGTGCTCCTAGATCATTTCAGTGTTCAGAGGTACAAAACAAACATTTGCATTTCTTTAAATGAGTACTTCCTATTGATATTTCTACTTACTTCTATCTAACACTATGGTGCTTCTATTTAATTTTCTATAAGTGAATCAGTAATTGTATGGTTTTTACTTATAGTAAATATATTAATTTCTAACAAAATAAACATACTTAAAGATTCTTTGTATATCAATCCAAAAATAATAATATTAAAAAATAAAACTACTAAATCAAGTTCAAGGTTTTCTATATAGACATTTCTGCTTCTAGTATGCATTCTAACAGACATATGTATACAATTTACTTTGTTTTAGAGTCATTCATAACTCATTCTACATGGCTACAGCAGTATTTACTTGTGTGATTTGTGGCGGTTTATTTAAATTTGAAGATGTTATCTTTCCAAACAGATGACAGTTCCATATTCTTTGAAAGTTTCATTTTTAGGTATTAATAATTAGATTCTGATAGTGGTGGAAATAAGTTCTATCGGTCTACTTTATGAGATGTGGAAAGAAAAAAAAATCAGCACTTTAATCTCTATATAAATTTAATCTCTATAAAGTGTTTCATTTAGCCACCATCTGGTCTATCTGCTATGGTTAAATGCATGGTTATATGCATAAGATTCATATATATGACTTCAGGCTGGGCAAAACAGTTCTGTCTTCTATGTTAAGTTTCAAACAATATTAAAATCTACATGTTTTCACATATTCACAATTTTAACTTTGTAAATTCCTGTTCTAACATATTTTATTTATCTTACTCATTTTAAAAAGCTTGAAGTCACTTTCTTTTTATAAAACATAATATTCCCTTACAACCTTAGTATATTTTGCTGTGCACTGTTATGCCAAGGCTTGTAAATGTATACATTCAATTCCAAATTAATATTATCACTTAGTATCATTTAATTATTTATTTTGTTCCAAAGGGATTGTGAGAAAGATATTTAGTATCCTGATGCCATATTATTGCTAAGTTAGTATACATAAAATATGTGTTCTGAAACTTTGTCTGAGATCCTCTCCCATCTCAAAATTCTGAATGTATAAAACTGGAATCTTTTTGAATTATACAAAGCCTAATGAAGCATTCCAATGTATCTATTACTAAAATACTATATGAATTTAAATTTCTTAAAGTCAATTAAAATACTGGAAAAATGGAATTCATCAAGAACAAAGTAATTAGATTACTAAAGTATTGTCACAAAAAAAACCTGTAAGACTTGTACCTTGAAACCTTCCTAAATATTTCAAATACAAATTTTTCTATAGAATAATAAACATTTAGATTATCTGGTTCATTAAAACATTAATAGAAAACACTAAATTTTATAACTGTTATATACTTTAGTAACCATACTTTCTCTTTCAAATACTATGTTCTACTTCATATTTCTATAAAAGTTCAACTATTAATTTCAGCACACAAATTAAAACTACTCAGAAAGGAAGAATGCCATGCCACCAATTGACAATTTCATGTTCAGTAGTAACTGCATTTATCAGTAAAGAATAAAACTGTAGAACTATTATTTTTAAATTAATGTTAAACTACACATTTCTCAGTTTCATTAAGACTTAACACATTTTCCTCTTTAAATCTTTAAATAAAACTCTACATTTTTAAGAAAAAATTGACATTGAAATAACTAAATAATTTTTAAAGACATCTAGCCTTAAGGCAACTAAGACTCTTATTTCTTACCTATGTTCTATCATGAATACAAAATTTGAATTTCTTTATGAACTGGACACTATCTAAAAAGAAATAATCACTGGTCTACAAATAGGTAATGCTAAGGATTTTTAGTTGCATATAATACGTTCACAGAGCCATTCTGTCCTTTTAGCTAGGACCATACACTGCAGCAAATTATTGACTTAAGTTTTTTACCTTTTACAATAAAATCAGTGTTTACAATCACATGTTTTATGTTTTTGTTTTATTCGCAGATCCCATCCCAAATAATCATTTTTGAAACCCCAAGATATCTGAATACATTTTAAGGTTGAGTAAGTTTATGTAATGTGGTTTTATAAATCATAGTAGCCAGATTTCTTCAAGGTAAGAAATCTTTTTTGTCTCCAAAACAAAGATTGTCTAACCTGTAAAAATAGAGCTGCTTACATGTACACATACTGAAATCTCAGGATCCACTCAATGTTTCTTGCTAGACTGGGGTTCCTAATTTAAAGCATGTGTCCTCTGCCTTCTTGTCTTGTGCTGTCTAGGCTTACTCTGAGTAGAGAATTATTCTGTTTTGATGAATTTCCATTACTCGAATGTGTTATCCTTAACAGCTAAATGCTCTCCTGCGTGTTCTGAGTCCTTTAGTTTGAGGGACAGCATATCACAAAGCTCAAGGCTTTTGGTGATGGTGCCTCAAAGGCTCAGTCATCTTCTAGGCAATCTGAGGGATTCCTAGCACTCCCAGAAGCAGGAATTCTAGAAGCATGTAGAATCTTGATACAAATGTGGACTTAGGTAACTCCAGAACAGAGGAAGAGGAAGAACCTGTCCATCTAGAAGATTAGTGTCTCCTGATAGGAGAAAAAATTAACACATAGCTTCAGAAGTTCATACTCAGGTACAACAGTGATAAATGCATAATCATGTAGGCTACATACATAAAAATGTCATTCCTCTAGTTTTATTCAATATTCTTTATGTAGTTTTGTAATTTCTTCTGAGTATTTGAGTGGTAAAATTCATTTCCCATACATACCATTAACCTAATTTGTTAAAATGGGTTTCTTTTAGGTCTCAGGATATCTTAGATGTCTCAGGATATCATGGTCTCTGGAACCATCAAGAGGAAATGATAATTTGAATCATCTCTGTTATATCAATATAACACTGTATAGATCAAGAACCATAACCGTCTACTCCGTTCTGAATAGGAGTAGAATGTTCCTCTGTTTCTGAAACAGAGACACACTTATGGTAGATTGATCTGAACTTGAGACAAAAACAGGGCACCTGATAATTTCATGGAGTCTTACAGGAAAAATTAAGAGGTATAGAGGTATGACACACAAGCTAAAAAAAGATTCAGTTGTGATTCCTAACTAAAACAACAAAGTCTTGTGAACTGAAACACTTTGGGGCCATGGTCTACAATGTTGGTCCCAGAAAGTACAGAGGAGGCAGGGAGGAGGAACCAAAGGAAAAATATCAATGATTTCCCCATATCTGGTCCTCATCTTGCTGACTCATTCCACCATGTTGGGTTCTATGCCAAGTTAATACAAAATCATTACTAAATGCCAAATATTATATTGTGGTAGAAAATAAAATCATAGATTCAGAAGTTAAAATGAGACTTTCCAGACTTCCCTGGTAGCGCAGTGGTTAGGAGTCCGCCTGCCAACGCAGGGGACACGGGTTTGAGCCCTGGTCTGGGAAGATCCCACATGCCGCAGAGCAACTAAGCCTGTGTGCCACAATTACTGAGCCTGCGCTCTAGAGCCCGCGAGCCACAACTAGTGAGCCCACGTGCCACAACCACTGAAGCCCGCGTGCCTAGAGCCCGTGCTCCCCAACAAGAGAAGCCACCACAATGAAGAGGAGCCCCCGCTCGCCGCAACTAGAGAAAGCCCGCGCGCAGCAACGAAGACCCAACACAGCCAAAAATAAATAATTCATTAAAAACTTAAAAAAATAAAATGAGACTGTCATTAATTTTTTTTAATTTAATGCATAAAAAATGACTATATTATCTGTCTGTTGTTGCATAACACTATTACCACAAACTTAGCAACTTAAACAAGACATGTTTATAATCTCAGTTTCTGTGGGCACTGTATAGCTGAGTCCTCTGCTGTAGGGGTCCACAAAGCTACAATCAATGTATCAGCCAGGGCTGCTTGTGCCAAGCATTGTGTTAGGTGCTAGAGATACAAATATGAAAAATCTGAACACAATCCACTCCTCCATAGATTCTACCATATAATGGGAGAGTTTCACCCACGGATAGATGATTTCAGTACAATAAGTTATTTAGTATACAGATAAGCTAGGATTTAGTGATTGGATGTGCATGGTAAGTTAAGGGGGCCAGTCAATATGGACACTTGGGTTTTAACTTAAGCAGTTGTGTAGCTTGTGAGCCATGCATTGATGTTGAATACACAGGAGTAAGAACTGTCAACAGCTCACCATTAAATATACCTCCTTAGAATAAGATAATGATACTTTATTAATACCCATAAAGTCTGTTTTCTATTACACATTTACATATAAGTAAATATGTACAGGCATTGTAAAAATGTCTTCTACAGAAAGATCTCATTTCATTTTCCTTATCCTTAATTAGCAATGTCATTCCCCTGACATGGCTGATTGAGCCAAGAGTAGCTACCCAACCCCAGAGGAACTAATCCATCAATCCAAACTAATCAGGTTCCCTTTTGAGAATTTGAACTAAGATATATGGAAACCTAATAAGCTGCCAGCTGAGGTAATGGCAGATCATTAGAGTAAAGGACCATGAACTCCTACAGACGCGCTCCCTGGAGCTTCATGTTTTCCAGCCTTGCCGAAATCTGGTTGTTCTGTTTTTCTTTAAATTTTTTAAATATGCATTTTTGCAATAAATATCTTTAACTGGGGCTAAGTTAAAGAAGCTTTTATTGTCTTCAAACAATTTTTTCTGCCCCAAATATTTTGAAGACTGTTGATGTCTATTAGAAAAATCAAGGAACAAATCTTAGACTCCATCCCAGTATCACGAGATGAGTTGTTTCTACCTGAATTTAAAAACAGAAAAGCCATCTAGATTAAGGAGCCATATTTGCCAAATCTGATTTCTTCCTTTATGGGTCTTTTGTATAACCCAGTATTTTTATTAGCAATGTAAATTTATATGTCTTAGTTTACCAATCATATGGTAGAATCCTAAAGGAAGAGGATCAAGGTCCTTTGGTAGCCCCAGAGCACCTAGAGTAAGAGTTTAATTAATACGTGCTGGTTTTTTTTATTAGTTTTTGGTATTACTTGCATTGAGAAAAAAAAATGTGTCCCATTAAATGCAGAAGAAACCAAGTCTTCACTCAGAACATAAAGCAAGTGTCATCATTATAATCAGGTATCACTCAAGGAGGAATGCGATGGAATTCTGAACATGTTATTTCAAATTATTATGGGGGGCCAAGAATATCCATTTTTTATCTTTATCCTTTCCTCAGGGGTTTTACAAAATTAAGGCAATTTT
Source organism: Eubalaena glacialis (assembly GCF_028564815.1). NCBI lineage: Eukaryota > Metazoa > Chordata > Mammalia > Artiodactyla > Balaenidae > Eubalaena > Eubalaena glacialis. The sequence goes on along the minus strand of NC_083716.1, from coordinate 174,869,486 downwards.
TCTCCACCAAGTATGATATATCTGTCACTTGAACTACATTGAAATTTTAGGGAATGCTCTAGAAAACCTAGTTAATTACTGTATGTACCATGTCTATACAACTTCATATCTAATTAATATAATAGAATTTGAAAACTGGTTATTTATAAAATTATATGTGTATTGATCCAAAATTCTTTTTTTTCTATAAAATATTACTGTGAATTTATTTAGGACATATTTATGGTCACATTCTAACTATGAGGCATTGTGCTAGGGACAGGTCTACTGTGGGAGAGAAGACACAAAACCTGACCTCGAGGATCTTACAACCCACTATAATTTTATATATACATTTATAAAAAATTTAAAATATACACAAAAGACAAAACAATCTATGTGGAGTGTTTTATACAATTTGTGCCAAGTCACTGACCCCACTTCTGACATTTTCATGATGAACTACAGTGCCCAGAACAAGCAAATCTTCCCCCTCTGGCCTTAAAAATGTATTTTCTTATTTTCTGCACTTATGTTAACTGTCATTCGACTTAAATATAACATTCGAAGGTATAAATATCTGTAGAAAGTTTAAATCCATTGATAACTAATTTCATAATTTAGAATCTGATTATTTTCTCAGTAGTGAAAATATTACTTTCATGACGGCAAATGTACAGGGAAATGATGTATGGAAAGGTGCTTTGGGAGCATGTGAGACTGAGTGAGACATTTTTCAGGGCACTGTCTCATCAGATAATTTTATTCAGCTGACGAACAAGAGAGAACTTGGATTGGCAGATTAAGGAATCGATCAACCAGATTAACAGAAAAGAGTTGCCCTTGAAAATCATCTTTGTCATGCAAATATTACCAGAAATCAAAACCACTAGTAAGCCTAAATTCAAATGGAGCCTCTGATATCAGAATTTCTCTAAATGTCACAATTTTCTCCCAGTTTTACTTTGCTTGAAGTCACTTTCATCACTTGTTTAAAACAGTTTGTTTTCAGTTTATATTCAGATATTAAAATGTAGATATTGAATACATTAAAGCTGTTTTTCTCCCCATTTTTCATAATATCAAGTCCCTGGAGAAGCTCTTAAAATCTCTGAATTTTAGGTCAGCTCCCTGGATATTTACTTCTGAGATAGACCAATTTGTTTCTTTCCTCTTTCTGAACCACCTTCCAAAGGAGACATTGACTACATGACTTATGATTTCAGCTCCATTTAATTCCTTCTGTCTGAACAGTTTCTTTTATCTGAAACATTCTCTGCATCTGAAACATTTCTGCCTTCATTAGTTGAATCATTTAAACTACACCTACTATCCTGTCCCCCTTCACCCAGCTTTATAACAGAACATTCTTCATTCATTTTCTTCAATTTTACACTAAAAAACAAGGGTTTCCAACTTTAAATGTCTCTTCATTCATACATAATGAATCTGCCCCCAGAAAGCTTCTTTTTACAGTAACAGATATGAATCTTTCCTTTAGCTTTTTTATTCAAAGAAATGATTTTTATAGGACAACTAGAAACACATTGTTCAGAACACCTCCTCAAGTTAAAAATCACAAATTTTAAAACTCCAGCCAAATGTCACCTTTCCAAATGTTTTACACATTTTTAGTTGCTGAAGCACTACACTGGCCAAAAGAGTGAGTTATTTCTAAAGCAGCAAAAGGAATAGTGAATCTACATTAAAAAAAAAAAAAAAGTTAGTTTCCTAAGAGGTTTCTTAGCTCTTAGTGAAACACAGAACTTGAAAACAACACTATATGAAACAACTTATTTTATTAGTATTTTTTCCTTTTTACCAAATACCAGAAATTGATATAACTTCAAACCAGAAGAGCTAACATATAAAATCATCCTGTGAGTGCAAACATATGTTGAATTCCCAGGATCACTGCTCTTTTTTCAAATCTTGCTCATATGAGCTAGCATTTTGGGTCTGTCACCTCTCCTTATTAGGAAACAGAAACTTGATATAAATGATGTGTCTTCCCCTGTGTCAAATGTTCCACTGTTTATAATTATTTACACAAGCATCTTGTGATTCTTTTCTAAATCTAAATTCATAAAGAAACATTACACTCCAATTAATTACAGAAGCCACAAGCAGTATATATTGATAGATATATACTGTCTGCCAGTTTTGTTTGTAGTTTGGTTGCTTAAAAATGCCTGTTAAGCTGAAGACTTTAGGCTTAAAACCAAAAACCATATTTGTCCATCTAATATTCCAACTAGCTTGTGTGGTCTTTTTATAGAATTGACACTTCTACCTTAATTAGTCCAATCATCTAACCCATATCTGCTGTCTTGACCACCCTTACATTTTGCTTTATTTGCTTTCTCTTAGGTACTCATTTTGCTTATTAATATACCTTGCACTCTGATTCCTGCTGTTTGGTTTCTTACCTTAATCCAATGCCAGGCTTTCTCTTCCTCTAAAATGCATGTTTCCTTCCTCTTTCAGGTCATAATTATGAATATTTGCAATTCCTCTCAAGTGTAGAAAGTGTTGGTATAGTTTTTCAGGCACTACACTAGAGATTTTGAATGATTTTGGTAAACTAAGTTGTTTTGTTTACTGGTTATTTTCTAACTTACAAAATGGAAGAGGTAGGTAAGATCAGGTTTAAAAACTGGTGAAGTCCATTCTCTACGTCTACACGGGGAGGGGGAAGGGTAAACTGGGACGAAGTGAGAGAGTGGCATGGACTTCTATATACTACCAAATGTAAAATAGATAGCTAGTGGGAAGCAGCCACCTAGCACAGAGAGATCAGCTCAGTGCTTTGTGACCACCTAGAGGGGTGGGATAGGGAGGGTGGGAGGGAGACACAAGAGGGAGGAGATATGGGGATATATGTATATGTATAGCTGATTCACTTTGTTATAAAGCAGAAACTAACACACCATTGTAAAGCAATTATACTACAATAAAGATGTTAAAAAAACAAACAAAAAAACTGGTGAAGCTTTGGGCAAATTCCAACCACAGACACCTGATATGTCTGCGTGCCTTATTTATTTTTTCTTAATGCTAATTTTCACTCCTTAAAATAAGGAATCTTTTTCTTTAGGTTATCATAGGACCCAACTTACTCTACTCTCTTACATCAAGTTCAGTTCACACATTTATAGCCTGCCTGGTCTTGGAAGGCATCTAAGTTTGCAGCTCTGAGCTAGAAGATGTCTAACGTTCCATAGAGCCATAGGAAGGTAATAAATAATAAACTGAAGAATATTTTTCTTACAGTACATTCAATTCCATTACTGGTTCATTATTAAACATTAGACCATGAAACTGAGGTATTAGGACATTAAATGTGGACAAACAATATAAGTCCCATTAGCCTACAGGGGAAGCAATGAATGATCTCATTTAATTTGTGGAAAGTTGAATAGCAGAAACTCTGCAAATGAAATTAAGTGCTATGCCTCATTGAATAAGCTCAGAGCTCTTAAAGGGGAGATTTGAGCTCCAGGATACAGCAAATAACAGGCAGTGTCTTTAGCTGTAATTTTGAAATGGTTAGTTGGCAAAAGATATTAAGAAGGATGTAAATGATCTAGCCCTACAGGAGCTGAGAAGTGTCCATGTCAATGAACCTCTCAAGGTTCTAAAGTGAAATAAAAATGTTAGATTTTTATTTTTACTGTCCATTGATTGCATTATTTCCAATTTTCCCACTCATTCCTGTATCTCCTCCAAAAAAGCCAGATTTAAATTTTGGTAAGATTCTTAATCAGACCTTTCAACAGGTTCAATGATCCTTTTTTAATAACTGCTTTAATCATTTTTGACACTTTCTGCTCTACCATCACTTTGCACATTTGCTGATTTCCATGAGTTGTAAATTCTGGGACACACTGAAGTTATCTGCCACTTTCACTCAACTTACTTCGAAAATTTAGCTTAAAAATGTATACAGGTGAAAGCAAGGTTGTGATGCAGAGGTTGTAAATAGGGCAAAGTGAAGGCAGCTCGTGGCTCTGCAGGTGAAAACTGTACAATATTGCACACAACCTTCAGCATAATTACTCTGTGTCTAGTAAACCATTATAGATAGTAGACATTTAAACAATTTTATTTTGTATAGACTTTTTATTAAAGTCATGTAAAAGTTTCTTCAAATAGTTTGTTAGTCTATAATTTAAAACACGGCAACTATCTCAACCTTACAGCAGTAGAGATTTTCTCATTTCTCTTCTTGCTTTTACGAATTTGTCAAGAAATAACCTTGTTTTCATCCAATAGTCAGATCTGGTATATTGGATGGAGCATTAAGCATGGAAATAGAAGATCTGATTTTGAATCTTGGCTCTGATACTTGATGGCTTAACATTTTCTTAGAAGAGTTCCTTAACTTCAGTGATTGCCCATTTTCACATCAGGTCAATGGGGATAAAAGTACCTACCCCATCAAGTTGTTAAGAGCGCTAAATAAAGTGACAGGTGTCAAAGAATTTTGTAAATAGTTGATCACTATGTTAGGTATTGATACTAGTAATTTCTGTTAGAAATTACGTTTAGACTTAGCATGTGTTTAAATGGCAATTGACTCCGTGAATTGGGCTCATTCATATCGGCTTGAATGCCCTAATTAATTATAAGGCAATAAATAAAGTTATTCTGCTACATTCAAATGACTACTAGATAACTTGTCTAGACAGGCTGATGGTGGGACCATTTAAAGCTCTTCTAGTAACCTCATTGTGTCCAACTTCCAAAGCAATGACAAATGGTCCTAAAATTCACTTTTAAAACAAACTGAAGATCAACAATATTCTGATAGAGATGTTCTGTATATAATTTTAAGGTAAACTTCTTTTAAAAGTTTATAAATAACATGACAACAAAGTAAAATGATGTGAATCATTCAGCCCTCCTAGAAAATCCCTAACAGCATCATGTTTTTAATTAAAATATAATTTGCAATGCAATGAATTGCACAGATCTGAAGAGTAAAATTTGATTAGATTTACAAATGCATATGACCATGTAACCCACATCTTAGAAAAATACAGAATATTTCCATTTCCATTACTTCAGAAAGGTTCCCCATGCCTTCTTCCAGTCAATATTCCCATATGTAACCACTGTGAGTGTTCTTATTATAATAGATAATTTCACTTATTTAAATTTCATAAAAATGGAATCATACCATATGCACTGTTTTTTGTGTCTGGCTTCAAAATGTTTTGATGATTCATCAATGTAGGCTTGTTTATTCATTTTTGTTTATTGCTGAGTAGTATTCTATTGACTGAATATATCACAATGTTATTTCACCTTCATGTTAATTGGACATCTGTGTTGTATCTAGTTTGGGGACAGTAAAAACAAAACTGTCTTTTAATAGACATATATTTCCTTTCTTTCTAGAAGTGGTATTGCTGGGTCATAGGATAAGCACGTATCTAATTTTAAAAGAAATTGCCAAAATATTATTCAAAATAGTTGCACTATTTTACACTTCCACCTGTAATAAATGTTTCAGATGCTCTGCACCTTCATCAAAATTTGATATACTATTAGTCATTTTAATTTTAGCCATTTTATTTAGTACATGTGATATAGTAACTCATATTGATTTTAATTTGATGTTTACTGATGACTAATGATTTTGAACACATTTTTATATAATTATTTAGCTACTCATATATCTTCTTCTGTGAAGTTTGTTAATTTGCTCATTTTTAAAGTTGATCTGTTTGCCTTCTTATTATTGCTTTGTCCAGGTTCTTAGGGAATGCCCACATTCCTTGTTATGTGGGCCCATCCATTTTCAAAATAAAGAATCTCCCCCATGTCAAATCACTCTTGTGCTTTGAATCTCTCTCACGGCAGAAGTCCTGTCCCATTTAAAGGCTCACCAGACCCACTAAGGATAATCTCTCTACTTAAACTAATTTGGGATGTTAATTACACCTGCAAAACTCCTTCATGCTAGCAGAGATTAGGGTTTCATTTAATGACTGGGAGAAAGTATGTATACATCAAATGGATGGGAATCTTGGGATCATCTTAGAATTTGGCCTACTATAAAAATTGACCTTGTATTCAGCAATGTCACTATATCTACTCATTGGTTCTAACATTTGCTTTGTAGAGTTCTTAGAATTCTTTATGTAAATAATCAAATAGTGATAATTTTATTTCTTTCTTACCAATCTTTGTATACTTTATTTATTTCTCTTATTTTATTGAATTGGTCAGGCCTTCAGTTCATTTTTGATAAAAGCGGTGAAAACAGATATCCTTCTCTATTCCTAATTTGCTGAGTGTCTTCATCATGAATGCATGTAACATACGGTCAAATTCCTTTTAAATGACAGTTTATAATTACATAATCAATTTCTTTAACAGCTATTGGGTAGTCAGATTTTCTATCTCGTATTTTATTAGTTCTGGCTGTGATCAGATAAACATTTTGTAATATTTTATTTTAAAAAATGTGTTGGATACACTAATATGTATAAAATAGATAACTAATAAGAACCTGCTGTATAAAAAATAAATAAACAAAATTAAATTAAAAACAATGTGTTGGGACTTATTTTATGGCCTGCTATATGTTCTATTTGGTGACTAGTCCACGTGCCTTTGAAAAGAATGTCTATTCTTTTCTGCAGGATGTCTGTTGTTGGTCATAATGTTATACAAATATCAAATAGGTCAAAGTAGTTGATAATGTCATTGAAATCGTCTATACACTTATTGATGTTGTGTCTAGTAATTCTTTCAATTATTAGTGATAAAGGGGCATAAATATCTCCAACTATCATTGTGAATTTTTCTATTTCTACCTTTAAATCCTGATATTTTGCTCCATGTATTTTGAATATTTTTTATTTATGATTATATTATCTTTCTGATTAATTTAATCTTTTATCATCATCAAATAACATTCTTTGTCATTGGGAACACAACTTGTGTCTTAAAGTCTACTTTATTTGATATTAACATAGCCACACTGTCTTCCTCATGTTGTTTTCATGGTATACCTCCTTTCATACTTTTGTTTCAACTTCTCTAAATCTTTAAATTTAAAGTTCATTTCATGCAGGTGGCATAAATTCAGTCTTGTTTTTAATATTTTCCCTCTGTATATTTCTATAACCCTCCCACCTGCCCATTTTTGTACTATTAGTTTAATATATTTTATATCTACACGTTATGAACCCTACAGTCCAATGTTATAAGTTTTGCATTAAGCAACAATATCCTGTTTTAGCATTCTCTTTTGGTGGAAATCACTACTTCTACTCTGCTTATTATTTTAAACATTAGACATTAGATATAATTTTAAAATAAATTTGCTCTTTTTCATTTTAAAAAATCTAAATGGACTTTATTTATTTAAACATTTGCCTTTTACCTTAGCCAGCAGGATATTCTTAACTTCTGATGGCTTTTAAACTATAGATTAGAAAAGAGAATCTGGAAAATACCTGATTACATTTAAGTAGAGGGAAAGTTAAAAAATTAATATTAACTGGGGACCCTTATGTGTGGCAAAAGAATTCAAGAAAATTTGAAAGTGTTCAGTAAGACCAAAAAAAAAAGTGGGTAGGCATATCTTAGAATCCATGGAAAATACATCATAATTAATAATGGTAGATATCTTTTAAAAATCATAGGGACTATGTAAAATCTGCTTTTCTAGTTGGTAGTTATAACCCATACACAACTTCGCCTAACCTCATAATATATTATGTTCAAAGATGTGAATAATGATTCTATCCACCTAGAAAGAAATATATTTTCCTAATCCTCACAACACTACCAATTTTATTTTATGTAAATATTATTTATTCTAGTTGACTGCTCTGACCAGAGTTTACCTATTATTAGAAATAACTATAATAAGTCTTTCTAATCCAAAAGATAGTCTTGGGTGTAATTTTAGACATAAAGGCTGATCCTGGGGAAAATATTTTTCCCCATTCTCCTATAAATTGAGAATCCTACTGGGGTGTGATTATTAAAACAACATCAACAACAACAACAAAACTCTTGAGGCTCTCTCTTATCCACAGAGAGAGAGAACTGTTGAAAAAGGTATAAATATAAACCTATAATGAAATGTAATGGTGTTCCGTAAGTGAAGAAAGGATCTTATTGCTCTTCTCAAATGCACTCAAAATTGCTTTGGAATCATGCATCACTTGTGCACGTTAAGATGCCATTGGTTCCATATTTGTATGGGGGTGACATGTGACTAATGTCTCAGGGAATATACATACATCAGGATTAAACAGGTCTTCATTTTCAACAGTTTAACCAAGTTTCTCCTTATTGTTATTTAATAATTCACTAACTACTGCCAAAGTTGTAGAAGATTCCATTTTAGAATCCTTTTCTACACTAAAGGAAGCAGAAGCCACCTCCACAGGTGCATGCACACACATACATGCACACACACACGTAAATGTTGCACCTCTGTTCTTATCATCCTGAAAGGTATATATTATGACCAACTACTTATCTTTATAAAATTTAGATAAATTACAATAACATCCAATATTTTAAAATCCAAATGTCTTCTGATTCCAAGAGTAGACAACAGTTATGTCTTTGACACAGAAGTAGACACAATAATTAGTGTTGGCCAGTGATTTACATACTTTTTTCCTAATCATCACATTATTCCTTTAAAATAAATGTTATTATCCCTGTTTATAAACAAAGAAATTAAAGCCCAGAGAATTTAAGCAACTTAGCCAAAATCACAAGCTAGGAAGTGCCAAATTTGAGAAGTATTATCTTAAACATGATTTAATGAGGAAATGGTTTTGAAAGCACATTTTGTGGGGCAAATGCTTTTCTAAGCACATCACCCTCACAGAGCAAGTGAGGATCCTTTATTACTTACCCTCTTATAACTCTGTTCTTCTTCAGTGGTTCACCAAAATTGTAATTAAATAATTACTTGTTATTGTCTCCCTCCCTTGCTGGATTATAAACATCATGAGAGCAAAATTGTGTACATTTTGCTGCTGCTGCTGCTGCTGCATTTTAGCTTTTAGAATGGTGCTTGGCATACCTCAATCTATTTGTGAAACAAATAGCTGAATGATTATGCAGCAAGTCTCTAATAAGTGAGCAGATTTCTTAGGATGTATCACAATTTCCACAGTTCAGATAATTCTAGTTTACTACTGTGTAAATTGGACTTGCATAAAAGACTGTGTGTGATCACAATAAATCCTCAGTTTATGATTGCACTGTTTACTTTTCACTATAATTTCATCTTAAGTTCTTGGGAAATGATGACAGTTGTTATTTACTGCTTAGCACTGGTGTAACAGAGATGAATGCCTTTAGATCAGCACATTATCATAGGAAGTAGTTTCATTATGTCTTCCAAGCATGATTAGCCAAATGTTATGTGTCATTATGATTATATAATAATTAAAATAGCTAAAGATTGTCTGTGCCTGTGGTGTATGTGAAACTGTGCTCAACATATCTCATCTAACCCTTACAACACATGCAGTACTATTATGCTATGTTCTATTAATTCCTCCATTTTGCAGATAAACACTAAACTTAGACAGGATATTAACATGGTGACTGACAGCTATTCTTTAAATCTAGGCAGCCTGCCTCAAGAGAGGCCTCCAAGCTACTACACTGTATCATTATTAACATGAAATTATGTTAGCATGAAATTCCACAGTGTGTTAGATTCTGCAAATTATTTCTCACTGGTAATGTCCAAAGAAATTGATTGCATTAAAGGGAGAAAATTAATTTAAAAAATAAAGTAAGAAGATTAAAATTTCCCCCTTAGTTTGTAGGAAGAGACTGGACTTATGCTGATGTATTCTGGCTGTCTCTTTCCAAAAAGGTAATGCAAATTGTTGCAATGGATAACATAGACATTTTTGTTGTTTGACTTCTAAATGATAAGACAGTAGTGCTAGCATCTTAGTAATAAACAATAAGGAATCACGCTGAGAAATGGTGCTATGGGGAAAAAAATCCTCCTTATTTTATTGTTTATCTTCCTTTTGAACTTTCCCTTGAGGGGTGGATTCCTTTTCTCCACAAAACTCTAAACTTAGTGGCAATGTGGTGGGTTGAAGATTTCAGTAGGGCACCAGACTATAGGTGTTTCTTTCTCTCACCTCAGAGTAATCATAGGGTGGAACAAGGTACACCAATAACATTCAAAAGGGAGTAAGAGAAAATTCTTCACCTAATTCCCAAATGCTGAGAAATAATGATTTTTTTTCCTCTGTACTATGCAACCCCTAATTGATAAAGCCAGAACATTGATAGATGACATTTTTTTGCACCATAAGTATTTCAGCCAGGAGTGTACAGTCTGGGCAGGGTAGGAAATATAGGGAAGAACAGGGTAGGGAGGGAAAGTGGAGGGAGACGTAATGTTTTTTGAATTTTAAAATATCTTTACTGAATACAACTGACATACAGTGAGCTGCACATGTTTAAAGTAGACAATTTGATAAATTCTGACACATACACATGACCAAAAACACCATCACAATCTAGATAGTGAACATCACCACCAAAAGATTCCTCATCTCCTTAATTGCCTCTCTATTTCATCTAGTATCTTTTACTCCACATAATTATTCTGCAATTCACCTGATAGTTCATTCCTTTTTATTACTGAGTGGTATTCCATTGTATTTTTCACAGTTTGTTTATCCACTCATCTGTTGATGCCTATTTGGGTTATTTCCAATGTGAGCTATTAGAAATGAAACTGCTATGAACATTTGTGTATAAGTCTTTGTATGAACATATGCTTTCATTTCTCTTGGGTGAATATCTAGAAGTGGTATGGTTGGGTCATTGAGGTGTATATTTAACTTTTTTAAATTCATACATTTTTGGGAGCAGTTTATACATACAAAAAAGAATGAAGTGTACAGAATTCCCATTCGTCCCCTTAGTCCCTCCAATTTCCCCTATTTTTAACATCTTGTACTAGTGTAGTACATTTGTTACAATTGGTAAGCCAATATTGATGATCCTTATTAAGTAAAGTCCATGGTTTACATTAGGATTCACTCCTTGAATTATACATTCTATGGTTTTTGACAAATGTATTATGACATGTATCCACCATTACATAATAACAGTTTCACTGCCCTCAAAATTCTCCTGTGCTCTATTCATCTCTTTGAATGTATTCTCAAGAGAAAAATTGACAGGTAGAGAAATATTCCAGATTAAAAAGATATGACATTCCCTCTGTGGAGGAGAAAAAAAGAAGTGAGAGGGAGATGGCAGAGGTGGGGGACACGGAATCAAAGTAGTTCTAGTTGCCATCCCTCACTGAGAGAATTACAAATTGCAAAGTGAGTAGTGTCCCTTTTTCCCTTTTCATAAGAGAATAGAAAACTGAGGGTTAAGTTACTGAACATCATGTTCACTACGCTGACTAAGCAAGATTCAAGTGCAGAATTTGTTACTCTTCGTAGGAACTACACTATCAGGCGAACTGGGACACAGGGATCATTTTTCAATGAATAATTAACATTTTAAAAGCCTAGTTTCACCAGGGTGCACTGCTGGAATAGAATAATATTTTACAAAGAAATAAATCACCTAAAGTGGTCTTTAACAGGTTGTTATAGAATGGAGAGCACCAGAGCCTGTATTTTACTCCTTGAAAGTCTAACCTAGGACATTTTCAAAGATCAGGATATAGGACTAGATAGAATCAGATTTGAGCATATGAATTATGGTTTCATGGGATGTTTTGAGAGGTGCTGAAACAACTTCTGTTCCCCAGCTCTCTCCTCCCTTGGCTTATCACCCTGCTCTCGTACAATCTCAGAGGAGAACTGCTTAGAGTTAATTTGCAGATATTTAGAGTCAATGTAGGTGCCTCTTTGCACTTTAATATCACTCAGTTTTTTTTGTTTGTTTGTTTCTTAGCTGAGGACAATGATACAATAGGGGATTACAAAGGAAGGAAGAAGGCATGAAATAACATAATTTTAGAACACTGGGAATGATCAGGTCGGCAGAAAAATCTTTATGGCAACCAGAGAGCAGTATGAGGGCATTAGGTACCCAGGAGTCAGGTAAATAGGGTCTCCAGCAGTGGAAGAAGAAAGCCAAAAGGGAAAATGAGAAGCAGTAATCCACACACTGTATCTACCAGGGGACTGCAGAGGTCCTGTACAAGGCATATGACTTATACTAGGTTCAGTTTTAATCTTCCAAGAAGAAAGACAATAGAAGGCAAGATGGGTACATTTGTCAACAAGCTTCCAATGCATCTGTTCATTATCATTCATCTCTGCTCCCACCCCAATACTTTCTCCTTCTGAATGTATCACATATTTCCAGAAAAGTGGGGGAAAGCACAAAGAGCAGATAGAACAGGGTATAATTAAAAGGTATTTGTAGCAGATACTGACCATGCCTTTGCCCACACCCCTCAGATCTTTCAAGTTGATTGATAACTGTCCATATCTTCATTAGTGACTAAGGGTTTTTTCTTCCTGAAACTGCAAATATCAAGGAATTGACAGTCTTCTCCCTCCTTCCTAGTGCTCCTCAACAATGACTCTCTGGCTTCTTGGATAATTTCGAAGTGAGTGTTTTGCACATTTCCCAGGATTTTCTCATGGGTTGAAGCTCTGGTAGCCCACTATGGTAGGTGGCTTGATTGAGTACCCTTTATCAACTATATTTCCTTCCCAGAGCCACTTCTACACTTCCCTACCAGTTACCTATATTTCTCAGATAGGTTATTGTTCACTGGAATCCATGTCTCCAATCTTGTCCCTGGGACAGAATTCAGATAGTATCAAGGAGTAGTTATTATATGGCAGACATTTTACTAGGTTCATGAGCATGTTATTTTCTTCTTATACCCTAATTACAGTGTAATTTCATTAACAGCTAACTATGACTATCATCCATTCAATTAATAACCAATCCTATATGAAACAGATCCCTGATGATCCCATAGTCTCCACAGAAATATCTGAATTCTAGTGTGAGTACAACATGCACTTCACATGAGACTCTCATATACATATACCTACCTAGATTCTACTCTTCAGTTCTTCTTATAGGTCTATCTTTTCTCATTTAGGATTTTGAATCTACTCAGATAACTTTATTTCTTATCAGAGTTGTGGAGATAAGAGCAAGCTGAAAACAGTAACTTTCTTTTCAGTTTCTGCTTTCCTGGCATCAATTATCTTCAATTTTTTCTGATATCCAAATTAATTTTTTAAGTGAAAGGTAGAAAAAAATGAGATGAAAAAACAACTTACAGGCTAAGTTTCCCAAGTAACCAACTTCAGCCCTTAAACTCAGGGAGGCATAGTTCAACCTGCACCAATGATATGGTATTCAAGTGCAAGGTCTTCTTATAGTTTATGTTTATTTTTGTCTGGTAGCCCACTATAGTAGGTGGCTTGGTTGAATACCCTTTATCAACTATATTTTCTTCCCAGAGCCACTGCCACACTTCCCTACCAGTTACCTATATTTCTCAAATAGGTTATTGTTCACTGAAATCCATGTCTCCAATCTTGTCCCTGGGACAGAATTCAGATAGTGAATAAGGAATAAATTATTCTGTTACTAACATCTGGGAGATAATTATGGGTAATCCTTTTTATTTCTTGGTAAGACCCATTTATTAGCAGTACTTTGCTTAAGAAACATGGAATCCCAGGCTTTGATTAGATTCAGACATTTAAGGAGTAGTTATTATATAGCAGACATTTTACTAGGTTCATTAGCATGTTATTTTCTTCTTATACCCTAATTACAGTATAATTTCATTAACAGCTAACTATGATTATCATCCATTCGATTAATAACCTTTGTTTCTCTAGGTTTCAACAGTCATGAGATAAATCACTATATAACAATAACAGCCAAGAGAAAATTATTTTTAGTTATGCCCAGATTATTGGGCAGACTTCCAAATCTCACTTTTGAAAATCCCTACGCCAAATCAAAAATGGGGGGCGGGGCAGGGGACGGGATGTCTTGATTTCACAGACTCCTCTCCTTTATTACGTAGCATCTGCCATTTTACATCCCCCTCTACCCTAGCGTTGCTTTCGGAAACGTTTGCTTGAAACACCTGTTATCCAGGTTATTGACCCTGTGAAGCTACTTGAAGGTGCCTTATTTCTGCTACCATGTAACAGTCAGTAATGCTTTAACTGAAAGTAACAGACTTCTTGGTTCATAGTAGTTGCAACAATAATAAACAATAAACATTGGATTATCTAATATAACAAAAAGTTTCAAAGTCAATGATTTCAAGTTGATATAGTAGCTCAATGTTATCTTCAAGAGCCCATTTTTGTTTGTCCATTTCTGCTCTGCCCAAGTCAGTGCATTGAAAATATTGCCCTTTATGGTCACAGAATGGCTGCTAGAGCACCTCATATTACAATATTCTCAGTGGTAAGAAAAGGAAGGAGGCACTCAAGACAAAAAGGGTCTTCTTGTTTTGTTAAAGAGAAACATCTTTCACATAAATCCATGCTGAGTTCTCTTTATCTTCTCAGCTTGAGTTTAGCTCCAATAAAAAAATATATAGGCATTCTGCTGACAAGAATAATGGAGGGATGGCTGCTAGATGTAATGAACAGCGTCTGCTTTGCTCCAGTACCTACTGAGATCCACCAAAGTGTTTTCTGATGAAATCCTGCACCGTGGTCTGATCAATGAGAATTCATCTTCCTTTACTTTTTTTTTTTAAACCCAGTTATTAAGGTATGATTGACATACAAAACACTGTATATATTTTGGTAACCAGCTTGATGGGTTGGGAGATAAGTATACATCTGTGAAATCATAAACACAGTTTATGCCATAACATATCCATTACCTCTAAAAGTTTCCTTCTGCCCTCTTTATTATTAGTATTATTACTTTGTGATAAGAACATACAGCATGAAATTTACCCTCTTAACAAACTTCTAAGTATACAATATAGTATTATTGAATATGGGCTCTATCCTGTTTAGACCTCTAGGACTTATTCACTGTACATAACCGAAACTTGTACCCTTTGATTAATACCTTTCAGTTTATCCTCCCTCCAGCCCCTGGCAGCCACCATTCTACTCTCTACTTCCAGGAGCTTGATTATTTTAGGTTCTTCATATAAGTGGTGTCATGTAGTATCCTGAATATATAATTCATGATGGCCTAAGTCAATCGGTATTCTTTGTTAGCATTTGCTAGTCTAATGTGGCTATATGATCCAGTCCTAGTCCATGCGATATAAAGAGAACTTTTATTTGAAGAATAAAAGAATGATAGGAATAAAAGAGGAAAAGAAAACGTAAAGAAAAGAAAATTTCACTGGACCTCTCATATCTTGTTCTTCACGTGGCTGTAGAGGAATTGAGCTCATGGAAAGAGCAGTGACATGATGCTTTCTCTCCCTCAGATTCATTGTCCTGCTTTGTGTCTCTTCTTCTAGAGTCATATTTACTTCATGTCTATGTGGCCTCTTGAGCTTATCCTTTCACCTTACCTCACTTTTCTGAATACTTCATCACTGTCCCTAAACTATTTTATACTTTCACAAATCCCTAGGTATGGAGGTTGACATTTTTCTGACTCTGCAGTTTTTGCAGATGTTGCTTTATGTTAAAATAGATACACTTTCCAGGAAATGGAAGTTATAAATTTGGGTTCATAAACTTCATTCCAAAATGATTATATTCTCTGTGGAAATGACATCAGTAAATATTTTAACTCCCTGTATTGTATGTACTACTTGAATGTACAATAAACTGAAAAAAACAGAAGTTCCAAAGGTATTCAATAAATACTTCTGGTTTATAAATATTCAGATGTTCTAGGCATGATTATGAGCCTCTTAAATTTACTGGGGATGACTGGTGCTGAAGCCAAGAGGACAAAGACAGTAGCTTCTGAGGAAAGCTCAGATGAGTCAAATCCCTTCTCATAGATGGTATTAATCCAACCAGTTTTGTTACTCAGAATTACAGTTGGGAAGTGGAATTTATCATATGAGTTTTGGAGATTCAAAATCAGAAGTATATGCAGAGGAGAGCTGAATGATAAGTACTTTTTATTAACTAAAAAAAGAATTCAAACTAATTGCCAAAATTTAAGGCTTCAAAAGCAGTTACAGAGAATCAGGATACAAAGTGGAGAAATTAGTATCAAGAAGGACAAGAGCAAGAACGATTGGTGTCAGGTTAGTCTCAATTTAGGATAACTGCCTATAAATAGTTTGGTGTCTACAGTTGCCTCGAGCATGTCAGTTATAATATTATATATGGATAAAACATTCATACTTAAAGGCAAGAGACAAGATAAACAGGCATTTACATTTCCTCATTCTTTATTACTCCTCAGGCCTGGCTCATTTGTTAGCAAATGGTATGAAAACATAGCCAGGCCTGAAAGGAAAAGTCTGTGATTGACAATAATAAAATGTAGATGCCTTACTTCTCAGGCTCTTTAGAGTAAATCGTTTAACATTCTGAGAAACAAAATGTCAAGATCTTACCTGATAGAACAATAGTTTACCAAGCTCATTCTTGTAGTCACTATTTCAAAATGACCCCAGCCCGATAATATCTCCCAGTTGGAGAGGAAAGCTTTGATAAGTTTAAGTCCTCTCAGGATATTTTGGGATCTCTCATGAAATCTTGGGAAGTTTCCTTTTTTGTGCCCTCTGCATAGACAGACTCTAAGCATTACTACATTAGCACTGAATACTGTTTATATAAAGAAAGCCACCTCATCTGGTATCTGGAGCCAGAAACACATGGAGACCTTAAGAAAACTGATATCAAGTAGGATTACATTTCCTATAAAAACATAGTTTTGGGGCTTGGCAAGTATTAGATAATAAAGGTTTTTGAAGCAAGTTAAATCCTTTGCATTTGTGAAGAAATGAATTTTATATAATCTGTGGCCTATGTTCATGTACCATTTTGACAATGGGACAAAGGGGAGTTGTCGGAATAATAAAACCAGAAGACAAGTGTAGGATTAGAATGAGCCAATATCGTATGCCAACAAGGGAATGAGCACAGAAGAAACGCAATTTCATAGGATTTGTAGAAAAGCTTCACCATCAGCAATCAAAGGTCTACTGTGGGAGGTCACGGCAGCTGCCGTAGAAGCAGAGTAAATTTATGGAATTCTCCTTTAAGAAGAGAAAAGATAAAAAGTGGATTTTAAAAGCAATATGGGCAAACTATAGCCCAGAAACTATCAATCTGAAAGCTATCAATTCATCTCAGACAATAATGTGTATTTGGATATAACCTCAACTAAGTGTTCTGATCTCAGAACTGCCATTAATGAGCTGTCTAACCTTGGACAAGTCTCTTGACTGTTTTATGTCTCAGCATTCACATTTGTAAAAGGAAGAGGTTGCATTATATGATTGCTACAGTTCCTTCTTGTTCTGTGATTCAGTGAAATGCTAAAGGATCTAATAAGAGATATTTCAAACTGCCTCTCGCTTTGTACATATAAACCAAATAAGCCATGGTTTAGATAATACAATAGACAACATTCTATCACCATACTTTTTCAGCCTCACCCTCGAGATTGCATATAATCTAAGCTAGAATGCAGTTTAAAAGTAGTAGGGTCTATTCTGTGTTCAGCTGCCAAAACGGGCCACACATTAGTTGAAAGATTCATCTCATTTCTACTTTGAATGTAAAAATTTGGCAGGGTCATAAAAGAAATCTTTTAGAAGGTCAAGGAAAGACTGAGTACATCATTACTCTAAATATGGCTTAAAATATGACCACAATGATATTATTTCTAATAAAATGCTTATGTATGCTCTAAAATATTTCTGAAAGGATATATTCCAAACAGTTTCCTTTGGAAATAGAGAGCAAAAAAGGAAATATGGGTGATTTTCATTCTTTTCACATATACTGTGTGAATTTTTAAAATTAGTAGGCAACATTTGTATAGTCCCACACAAACAACATAAAGAAACATATTTAAGAGATCAGTTGTAGCCCATGAGTGCGGCTATAACTTGTCATAATTTGTGGTGAATATCCTCCACTGGACCAAGAAAGGCAAACAAACAAACAAACAGAAAAAGAGATGGGACCCCCATCTCACTCCCAGTCCATGTTCTTGGTTACTTTTTAGGACAATCCCTAACTATACAGTGTTAGTTTAAGCTGGCCTTTTCTGATATGTTCCCTACCTCTTCAAGATGAAGAGAAAAAGATTTGGGAAAGCTGTGAGTGCCCATAAAGCAACTAACTTTCAAGGTCAAGACCATATTAACTATACTCCCTGATGTTATGTATTCAACCTCATTTGCCCTCTACAGATTGATTTACTAATAGGATCTCGTGAAATGTTTCTGTCACAAACTGGTAAAGTGTACGATTTCAAGAACTAATATCCCCCATGACCAAACTGCACTGGTAGATTATGTTAATTTATGATTTTTTTCATATCCCCCTCTTTTTTTTTTCCCAGTAAGCCAGTAGAGGTGATCTGACCCCAAAACGTGGACTCTACTATTAAAAGGAACTCGTTCACATTTGCTAGTTGTGGCAGTTGGGGACAGGACAAAGCCCCCTGCTTCACTGAACTATCTGCAACAATAAAACTGAGGATGAGAGGCACTATGGGAAGAAAGAGAATTTGGGGCAGATTCATCTTTGATTATTCATTTTCTAAATATATTGTGCTAAAAACAATGCTGTGAGAAAGTTGGCTGTCTAACAAACTGTTTAAAAGCATGTAGATGCCTTAACATAAAATAATGGAAACAATAATGTAGTGAAATGAAGAATTACACACCTGTAAAAGTCCCCAAGCTTCATTAGCATAATTTATCAAAATAAAACATGGTAGCTTCAGTTTGCTAAGAAAAATTGAGTACTGCTTAAGTGCTTTGTTCTATTTCTTCCTCCTGCCCCATAGAAAATTATTAGGCTATTTGCAAACAGTGCTTCTTTTTGTTAATGCAAAACTACAGAAATATGCATCCCTAGGAAGATGAAATATTTCACTACAGTCAGTGACAAACATTTCCTGAGGTAGTATGACAGCTAACAAAAAGTAACAGCCTGCCCCACAGAGAGCTGTGAAAATGACAAGTCAACTATGAGGAGCAGCCAAGGGTGTCTATTTCCTGCTTTTACTCCATTCCCTTACATGGTCCCATGTAAAGGGCCAATTACCCAAGTGCTTTATGCAGGCTATATAAGTGCCCTAATTGGATGGTCCAGTTATCTCAGGAATCCTGAGTTCACAGTTGGATAGGTTTAGATTAAGAAAGGAAATGTGGAGTCATCAGATCTTAAGACAAAACCCAAACAAACAAAAAAACAGTTCTATACAAACACAAATGATACCTCTCACTGACTAACTTCAGGTACCTCTGTTTGGTAGACTACTGAGTCACAAAACGAACACAGAATTTGCAAAAAAGAATGTAACCATAAAATAAATGGTGTGATGATAGAAGAGTGATCCCTTACAGAGAGTATTCCAGTAGATTTCTCTCTCTAATTCAACACGTTTCAAATGACAGGACTTGCATTGTATTGCTTAGGGCATGAATCCACTAACAGAGATCTCATTACACATCACAAAATGTTTTCTGATATCCAATCCTTTCTTTTTTTAAGCTCCCTGGACTACCTTAAATCCACCTTCTCTCCCACTGGAGTTCAGGTTTCCCTGGAGCCAGGTAATTCTAAGAGTTACCTGATGCTCTCTTCTATGCCTTCTGCTCCCCCCTGACCTTACCCCTCCCTCGACAATGATCAGGCTGCAAGTGCCCATGTCAGACAGACCTTTGTTTTCCTGGGTTCCTTTCTTGTTTTACTGTTGTTACTTGCCCCCTCCCCACGCTTCTTCTCTCATTCTTTTTGCTGGCCTCAAATTCAGGGTCTCCTTCACCTCTTCCCCACCATGTTTTTCAAGGGAGATGTGCTGTTCATGATGCTACTGACTGTATACTTTCTTTACCATTTCTCAGGAGTGATGAATTAAATTTACCCCACAGTTCTTACCGAACTGAACTGTAGTTTTCAATTTTAATCTTTCCATTAAGAAAAGCTCAAAGAGATTGTGGGAGGCAGAGTCAAGATGGCAGCGTGGGGAGACACGGAGTTAGCATCTCCCCACAACTAGGGTGCCTGCCGGCCGCTGGGGGGGACTCTAACGCCCAAGGAGATGGAGGAACCCCAAAGTGAACCGGTAGGATGTAAGGGGACATAGGGGGAAGGAGAAGTGGAGGCCAGACAGGATCGGCGCCCCTGAGGCCGGGGAGATCAGTAGAGGCAGGTGGGAGGGGCCATCTGGGAGGACTGGGAGAGCAGCGGAGGGTGATTGCCCTGCCCATTCAGGCCCAGGGAGCCTGCTGAGCTCCCAGACCAATCCCTGGCCCTCCAAAGCCCCCTGCAGGCTGCGTGGGTCCTTGGGGGTATAGGAGGGAGGCTGGGGAGATCAGGAGAAGCAGGCAGGAGGGGCCCTCCCAGACTGGAGAAGGAGAGAAGAGGAGAGGAGGGCATTTGCCCTGCCCATTTGAGCCCAGGAAGCCTGCTGGGCTCCCAGGTGAAGTCCCCTGCCCTCTGAGACCAGGGGTGGGGGGCACACCTGGGCCCCTTCTGTTCCTTGAGCCAAAGCCCCACCTCCCCACAGCTCCCAGGGCCTTTTCCAGCCCTGTGGGTCCTCAGCATTGGCCCCACCCACTGCCCAAACCTCACCCCTGCTTAGGCCCCACACTCCAAAGCCAAGGCCTTTCCCCTCCCCTTTTTTTTTCTTTTCCCTACTCCTCTTTTTTACTATTGAGGTACTGATGTACCTTCCAGTTGTTGATTCATCTATATTTTTATTTTTATATTCTTCCTAACATATCTGTTAGTTTCCTAGTCTAATTTTTTACTTTGTTATTGTTCTTCTTTTTTTTTCCTTTTGGTGCCCCCCAGGTGGCTTGCGGGATCTTGGTTCAGGAGCCCAGGGGTGGGCCGAAGCTCCCGCAGCAGGAGCTCTGAGTCTGAACCACTGGACTAACAGAGAACCTCAGACCCCAGGGAATATTCATTGCAGTGAGGTCTCACGGAGTTCCTCATCTCAGCACCAAGACCCAGCTCTACCCAACAGCCTACAAACCCCAGTGCTGGAAGCCTCAGGCCAAACAAGCAGAAAGACAGGAACACAATCCCACTTATAAAAATAAAAAAAATTAAAAAAAAATGAGATGGCAAAAAATTATGTCACAGATGAATGAGCAAGGTAAAAACCTAAAAGACCAAATAAATGAAGAGGAAATAGGCACTCTACCTGAAAAAGAATTCAGAGTAATGATAGTAAAGATGATCCAGAATCTCAGAAATAGAATGGAGGCACAGATTGAGAAAATAGAAGAAATCTTTAACAAAGATCTAGAAGAACTAAAGAACAAACAAACAGAGATGAACAACACAATAACTGAAATGAAAAATACACTAGAAGGAATCAATAACAGAATAACTGAGGCAGAAGAACGAATAAGTGAGCTGGAAGACAAAATGGTGGAAATAACTGCCGAGGAGCAGAATAAAGAAAAAAGAATGAAAAGAATTGAAGACAATCTTAGAGACCTCTGGGACAACACTAAACACACCAACATTCAAATTATAGGGGTCCCAGAAGAAGAAGAGAAAAAGAAAGGGACTGAGAAAATATTTGGAGAGATCATAGCTGGAAACTTCCCTAACATGGGAAAGGAAATAGTCACCCAAGTCCAGGAAGCACAGAGAGTCCCATACAGGATAAACCCTAGGAAAAACACACCAAGACACATATTAATCAAACTAAAAAGATTAAATTCAAAGAAAAAATATTAAAAGCAGCAAGGGAAAAACAAAAAATAACATACAAAGGAATCCCCATAAGGTTATCAGCTGATTTTTAAGCAGAAACACTGCAGGTCAGAAGGGAGTGGCAGGATATACTTAAAATGATGAAAGAGAAAAACCTACAACCAAGATTACTCTACCAAGCAAGGATCTCATTCAGATTTGATGGAGAAGTCAAAAGTTTTTCAGACAAGCAAAAGCTAAGAGAATTCAGCACCACAAAATCAGCTTTACAACAAAGGCTACAGAAACTTCTCTAAGTGGGAAACACAACAGAAGAAAAAGACCCACAAAAACAAACCCAAAACAATTAAGAAAATGGTAATAGGAACATACAAATGGATAATAACCTTGAATGTAAATAGATTAAATGCCCCAACCAACAGAAACAGACTGGCTGAATGGATACAAAAACAAGACCCATATATATGCTGTCTACAAGAGACCCACTTCAGACCTAGGGACACATACAGACTGAAAGTGAAGGGATGGAAAAAGATATTCCATGCAAATGGAAATCAAAAGAAAGCTGGAGTAGCAATACTTGTATCAGATAAAACAGACTTTAAAATAAAGACTGTTACAAGAGATAAGGAGGGACACTACATAATGATCAAAGGATCAATCAAAGAAGAAGATATAACAATTATAAATGTTTATGCACCCAACATAGGAGCAACTCAACATGTAAGACAAATGCTAACAACCATGAAAGGAGAAATTGACAGTAACAGAAAAATAGTAGGGGACTTTAACACCCTGCTTACACTAATGGACACATCATGCAAACAGAAAATAAATAAGGAAACACAAGCTTTAAATGACACAATAGACCAGAGAGATCTAACTGATATTTATAGAACATTCCACCCAAAAGTGGCAGAATACACTTTCTTCTCAAGTGCACATGGAACATTCTCCAGGATAGATCACATCTTGGGTCACAAATCAAGCCTTGGAAAATTTAAGAAAATTGATATCATATCAAGCATCTTTTCTGACCACGATGCTATGAGATTGGAAATCAATTTCAGGAAAAAAACTAAAAAACACAAATACATGAGGCTAAACAGTGTGCTACTAAATAACCAAGAGATCACTGAAGAAATCAAAGAAGAATTTAAAAAATACATAGACACAAATGACAATGAAAACACAATGACCCAAAACCTATGGGACACAGCAAAAGCTGTTCTAAGAGGGAAGTTTATAGCAATTCATTCTCACCTCAAGAAACAAGAAAAATCTCAAATAAACAATCTAACCCTACACTTAAAAAACTAGAGAAAGAAGAACAAAGAAAACCCAAAGTCAGTGAAGGAAAGAGATCATAAAGATTAGAGCAGAAATAAATGATATAGAAACAAAGAAAACAATAGCAAACATCAATAAAACTAAAAGCTGGTTCTTTGAGAAGATAAACAAAATTGATAAACTCTTAGCCAGACTCATCAAGAAAAAAAGGGAGAGGACGCAAATCAATAAAACTAGAAATGGAAAAGGAGAAATCACAACTGACACTGCAGAAATACAAAGGATTATAAGAGACTACTACAAACAACTATATGCCAATAAAATGGACAACAATGAAGAGATGGACAAATTCTTGGAAAGGTACAATTTTCCAAGAGTGAACCAGGAATAATTAGAAAATATAAGCAGACCTATCACAAGTAATGAAATTGAAACTGTAATTAAAAATCTTCCAACAAGCAAAAGTCCAGCACCAGATGGCTTCACGGGGGAATTCTATCAAACATGTAGAGAAGAGCTAACACCGAACCTTCTCAAACTCTTCCAAAAAACTGCAGAGGGAGAAACACTCCCAGATTCATTCTATGAAGCCACCATCACCCTGATACCAAAACCAGAAATATATATGACAAAAAAATTATAGACCAATATCACGAATGAACACAGATGCAAATATGTTGAACAAAATACTAGCAAACAGAATCCAACAGCACATTAAAAGGATCATACACCATGATCAAGTGGGATTTATCTCAGGGATGCAAGGATTCATCAATATATGCAAATCAATCACTGTGATATACCACATTAACAAATTAAGGAATAAAAACCATATGATCATCTCAATAGATGCAGAAAAAGCTTTTGACAAAATTCAACACCCATTTATGATAAAAACTCTCCAGAAAGTGGGCATAGAGAGAACCTACCTCAACATAATAAAGGCCATATATGACAAACCCACAGTCAGCACCATACTCAATGGTGAAAAACTGAAAGCATTTCCACTAAGATCAGGAACAAAACAAGGATGTCCAGTCTCGCCACTCTTATTCAACATAGTTTTGGAAGTCCTAGCCACAGCAATCAGAGAAGAAAAAGAAATAAAAGTTATACAAATTGGAAAAGAAGAAGTAAAACTGTCACTGTTTGCAGATAACACGATACTATACATAGAAAATCCTAAAGATGCTACCAGAAAACTACTAGAACTAACCAATGAATTTGGTAAAGTTGCAGGATACAAAATTAATGCACAGAAATCTGGCATTCTTATGCACCAACAACAAAAAATCGGAAAGAGAAATTAAGGAAACACTCCCATTTAGCACTGCAACAAAAAGAATAAAATGCCTAAGAATAAACCTGCCTAAAGAGGCAAAACACTTGTACTCAGAAAACTATAAAACACTGATGAAAGAAATCAAAATGACATAAACAGATGGGGAAATATACCATGTTCTTGGATTGGAAGAATAAAAGTTGTGAAAATGACTATACTACTCAAAGCAATCTACAGATTCAATGCAATCCCTATCAAACTACCAATGGCATTCTTCACAGAATTAGAACAAAAAATTTTACAATTTATATGGAAACACAAAAGACCCTGAATAGCCAAAGCAATCTTGAGAAAGAAAAACGGAGTTGGAGGGGTTGGAGTTCAAACTATACCACAGAGCTACAGTAATCAAGACAGTATGGTACGGGCACAAAAACAGAAATATA
Organism: Eubalaena glacialis; assembly: GCF_028564815.1. Taxonomy (NCBI): domain Eukaryota; kingdom Metazoa; phylum Chordata; class Mammalia; order Artiodactyla; family Balaenidae; genus Eubalaena; species Eubalaena glacialis. Next base: position 174,844,650 of record NC_083716.1, on the reverse strand, counting down.
GATCAGTGGTACAAGACAGAATGCCCAGAGATAAACCCACACACATATGGGCACCTAATTTATGACAAAGGAGGCAAGAACATACAATGGAGAAAAGACAGCCTCTTCAATAAGTGGTGCTGGGAAAACTGGACAGCTACATCTAAAAGAATGAAATTAGAACACTACCTAACACCATACACACAAATAAACTCCAAATGGATTAAAGACTTAAATGTATGACCAGACTCTATAAAACTCTTAGAGGAAAACATAGGCAGAGCATTCTTTGACATAAACCACAGCAAGATCTTTTTTAACCCGCCTCCTAGAGTAATGGAAATAAAAACAAAAATAAACAAATGGGACTTAATGAAACTTAAAAGTTTTTGCACAGCAAAGAAAACCATAAACAAGACAAAAAGACAACCTCAGAATGGGAGAAAATATTTGCAAATGAACAACAGACAAAGGATTAATCTCCAAAATATACAAACAGCTCATGGAGCTCAATATCAAAAAAACAAACAATCCAGTTAAAAAATGGGTGGAAGACCTAAATAGACATTTCACCAAGGAAGACATACAGATGGCCAAGAGGCACCTGAAAAGATGCTCAACATCACTAATTATTAGAGAAATGCAAATCAAAACTACAATGAGGTATCACCTCATGCCGGTCAGAATGGCCATTATCAACAAATCTAGAAACAATAAATGCTGGAAAGGGTGTGGTGAAAAGGGAACCCTCCTGTACTGTTGGTGAGAATATAAATTGATACAAACACTATGGAAAACAGTATGGAGTTTCCTTAAAAAACTAAAAGTAGAGCTACCATATGACCCAGCAATCCCACTACTGGGCATATACCCTGAGAAAACCATAATTCAAAAAGAGACATGTACCACAATGTTCATTGCAGCACTATTTACAATAGCCAGGACATGGAACCAACCTAAATGTCCATCGACAGATGAATGGATAAAGAAGATGTGGCACATATATACAACGGAATATTACTCAGCTATAAAAAGAAACGAAATTGAGTTATTTGTAGTGAGGTGGATGGACCTAGAGTCTGTCATAAAGAGTGAAGTAAGCCAGAAAGGGAAAAACAAATATCATATATTAATGCATATATGTGGGATCTAAAAAAAAAAAAGGCACTGATGAACCTATTTGCAGGGCAGGAATAAAGAGGTAGACATAGAAACAGGACTTGAGGACATGGCGTGGGAGGGTGAAGCTTGGGCAAAGTGAGAGTAGTATCGATATATATATATACACTACCGAATGTAAGATAGTTGCCTGGTGGGAATCAGCAGCATAGCACAGGGAGATCAGCTCAGTACTTTGTGATGACCTACAGGGGTGGGATAGGGAGGATGGGAGGGAGGCTCAAGAGGAAGGGAATACGGGGACATGTGTATGCATATGGCTGATTCACTTTGTTGTGCAACAGAAACTAACACAGTATTGTGAACCAATTATACTCCAATAAATATCTATTTAAAAAAAAAGCTCAAAGAATTCAAAGTTTGATAATGATAATTCATCTTCAAAATATACAAGGTTAGGCATAAAAGACAAAGAAAATAGAAGACACTGACTTTTTTCCAACAATGTCTTTTTGTTTTTAGGTGTGATTATTAAGGCAAAATGATATTTGACTTAAGTGACTTGGAGGTTAAAAGCCTTATTCTCCTTTGTTTTGTTAGCTTGTTTTGAAATCTCTGACTTAGCTCCCAATCATTCCAATAACTGCCTGCTCTTAGAAACACTGTGTAGGGGATTTTTAGAAAAGGTATTTGACCTGAACATGAAATCCTAATCCATTCCCTAAACTCCCAGAAATACACATACTCACATCTTTTTTCCATATGGTATACATTTTCTTTAGAGAATGTTAAATTGTGTTAATTCCTAGATCACACAATATCCCTATAAGTGAGTAAGGAAACTACCATTTATTACTCCTCCTGCCCCACATCTTCTGTCTGCCCGGTGCTTGGTTAAAGTGTTTCATGTGTTTGATCCTGTTTAATCATCACATGTCCTACAACAGAAATGCCATTATCCCTATTTTCACAAAAGAGGAAACAAAAGTTAAGAAAGGCAAATTTATTTGCCCACGGTCACACCAAATAGTGTGTGACAGAAGGGTCATGTTATATGGTGACTAATAAATATTAACCTGAATAGAAGTATTTGTTTTTTAAGGACCAAGATGAATATTAACAATATACAGTGGTCCCTCGGTATCTGCATGGAATTGGTTCCAGGATCCCCATGGACACTGAAATCCAAGGATGCTCAAGTCTCTTGTATAAAATGGTGTAGTACCCTCCCACCCTCTGTCCATTTCCTCAGGTTCCACTTCCTCAGATATGGAGGGTCAACTGTATCTTGCTAGATTTGAGGAGTATGACTATTATTCAAAAACTTTGTTCAATTCTGCTTTTTAATTCTGTATTAACCAAGTAATTGGTGCCTATTTTTATTCTTCTCTGTTACCAACCACATAAGTTATCTGGATTCAATAATGTGTGAGACTTCCATCCTTTGCATAAGGTAAGGTAGTTAGGGGGTCTTCTCTTGTTTAAGAATCAGTATTACGAAAGAGCCTTTTCATCTACCTATTAAAAAGACAAATTGGATTAAATTTTTATCCACTAACAGTGGTTCAACAGTTTATGACATGTTCTCTTGGTCTGAAAGAACTATTTCATTCCAAAGAATAGTTTTCATTTCTTCACTACTGAAGGTTCTGTTCCAACAATTTTATTGAGTTTAGTTCACTATCCGAATAGGGAAGAAAAGAGTTTCTTTTTTCTGGCTGCCAAGTTGCCATCTGACTATTTTTCTCTTCATTTATGTGCATATTTTTGCATATGACACCTGTCCTTTGCAAATTAGTTTTGCATATGACAAGGTATGAAAGAAATATGCATTCTCAAATAATTTGCAAATTTTATAAAAGGAAAATTTCACTCTTCAAAGATTTCTGACACAATGTGCTTATTAAATAATTGTAAAATAATTGCTTCAAATAATTTTAAAATAACATTGTTTGGCAGAATAAATTGACTATTAAATATCCTTGAAAACCACTTCTAAGTTTGTTATTAGTTTTGTTTTGCTTTGCTTTACAAAAGAAATCCCTTGGAAGAAATTTAAAACAGATCTTTAAAATTACACAAGAAGATGCACACAAACACACATACATATTCAATTTCTAAAATTTCAAATGCAATATTGAATAGAATTGATAAGAAAATTTTCATTACGAATATAAGGCTTTCTTAGAAATAATGCACCCAATGTCTATTAAAATCTACAAATGCTATTTCCAGTAGTTATATTGAAAGTCTAGGGGAATTTTTAGAAGTTTTGATTTATTTAAGTAATATTGAGCTCAAAATTGAAATTTATACCTTCATATCATAGAAACATGTTGCTTTTATTCTTTAGCTGTTTCTGAAGCTAGAACTAAGAGTGTAATAAAATTTAGCATTGAAATAAAAGGCAAGCTGAGAAAAACATGGAAATTACCATCATTACATTATGTTCACTTCAGAGAGGTAATTTAGTTGGGCGTATGTATCTCTATTAATCAAAATACTTTTGAGACCATGACCTTGTAGCATTTTGATAGTTCTAAAGTTTGCAGATATTTTAATATAGATCATTATAACATACACCCATTTATTCGAAGCAATTCCACTCTTATTCACAAACAAAGAAATTTTCATTTAACTTATTTTTTCTTGGGCAGTTGGTATCATTTTAAGTCTGTTATGGGAATGGGAGACCTATAGAGACAGACGACTATTCTTCTCTCTCGTTTTTATATTATTTTATATTTTACCCTGGAATAGCTGAACATTTCCCATAAATGTGTTTTAAATGTCTAAACAGTGATTTGGAAAAGACTATAAAGATGACACCAGTAATTGTAGCAAAAATATTAACTTTTTTTGTAGTCTGGGAAAATGTGTATTGGAAAACGTGTATGTGGCGCTGAATTTTTTTTTTCTAATTAAATTTTTATTTTGAGCTAATTACACATTTACATGCATGTTGTAAGAAATAATACAGGGAGATCCCAAGCATCCTTTACCCAGTTTCCCCCAAAGGTAACATCTTGCAAAACCTATAGTACGATATCACAACCAGAATATTGACATTGATACAGTCAAGATACAGGGCATTTTCATCACCACAAGGATTCTTTTATAGTCACATCCACTCCTCCCTCCCCTATCCCTGGCTATTGGAAACTACTAATTTTTAAAGTGGACATAGCGGACAATTTAAGAAGCAACCCTCATGTTTTTCTTTTTTTACACAGGCAAAACGGTACTTATTTGCATTGTGTTACAAAATGTTAACTTGATTAAAATGTAATTAAAATTTTTAATTCTTTTATCAAAAATATAATGCCCTGAGAAAAGTAAAATAAATAGTAAGTTGATTTTTAAAGCATTTTTCTTATAAAAGAAACAATGGTCATAAAAACAACAGATAATTTTGTGACATAAGATATAACTCCTCACACCACTCTCATTACATTATTTAGAGAGAACAACTATTAAAAAATTTAATATGAGTTCTGCCAAACATTTTCAGGACACACAATATTTATTTGTATAATGCTGGCATTTTTTTCAAAAATAAAATCACATTAGATAATACTTGCATTTCTAGGTAACAATATAACATGGACATTCTATATATGTGTACATAAAAAATAAATCTTTTTTAAAGGTATACTGACATTTTAGATGTATGGCTCATATGAGTAAATAATATATTTTAAATATTTCTTTGCTATATTTGAAAATGTCATATTATTTTTAACCAGTCACTTTACTGTATTCTCTTACTATTTTCTTAGTGCTTCAGGTGATTCTTTTGGATTTTTAGATGTACAATTATACAACATGTAAAAATAATAATTTTCCCACCTTTGTATATTTATACTATTTTTCTTTTATTTATTGCATTGGCTAATATTTATAGAGCAAGGTTAAATTAATTTTCATGAGAAATCCTTGTCTGGTCCTGATTTTAATAAGTATCATCTACATTTTCACTAATAACAATGTACTGGTATTAGTTTGAGGTAATTTCTTGTCCTAACACTAAAACTCACCCTAACCCTGATCCTAATTCTTACCTTAAGCCTTAATTATCTTCAGAATTTTTCTATCTAGTTCTAGTTTTGCAAGAGTTTTGTTTCTTTGTTTTAAAACCAGGAGTACATCTTATGTATACTTATAAATTTTTTTAATTGAAATTGTTTTTGTAGAATTTCTAAGTCATTTATTTGCAGTTCATGCTTATCTTTTCTAGAACAGCTCTGTTTGGATCTTCTATTTATCCAACTGTAGAGTTCATCCTCCTTGACACCTTTCTACTTTACATGGGCCCTGTTTCTTCCAAGGTACAATGATTTTTTTCCCCCAAAGAAACAACTTTATAAGGATGGATAGGTTCCCAGACTGACTGATAGAATTTGAATTTACGGGTAATTTGATGATTTAACTAAACGAGAATAATAATAGTAGATTTCAACTCTTTACTGTAGTAGTTAGAACTCACAAATTTAAGGCCTAGACAGAGCCCAGCTGTTCTTTTGGCACATGTAGGTGTTAGCAATGTGGAAGGTCAATACATTTTCATTATTTCCTAGATCTCAGCAGGATTTAAAATTAATTATACATGTCTTCTAACCAGTCACCAAAATTGTAGCTGTCCAGCCTGCCAAGCAGGCCCATGTCATTTCTCGTCCCATGGGTCTGAGGGCTTCCTTAACGCTTTTAGCATACTGACACAGAATCTATTTGCCAACATTTCTCATTGACATTGCCCTCATCCTTGCCACTATCAAATCTAGTTTAGACAAATCCTACTGCATTTCCACTCTTGACCTTTTAATATCCCTTCTATCCATTTCCTTGCAGCAACCAGAAGGATAACAATCAAACATACATCAGATCACATCACTTTCCTTCTCAAAACTTCAAATGGTTTTTACTTGTGCAGAGGGTAAAATATTACACTTACCATGATCTACAAACCCTTCTGGACTGACCTGCTGCACTATCCTCTCCTCTTATAACTTTCTCTACTCACAAAACTGAAGCTTTGCTGCACTTTCCTTGTTTCTGACAACCTGGCAAGTCCTTCCTGACTCAGACAGGAGCTTTTGAACCTGTTATTTTCTTTACCCAGGAGATTCTTCTTTCCACTCACTGTCTGGATAATTCCATTTCCAGATCTCAGTTTCAATGACACTTTCTCAAAGAAACCCTCCCTAATACCTTAATCTAAATTCCTACCCCTAATGATAGTATCTCAGATCACACAATTATTTACTTTTCTATTACATACAATAATTGGTAACTACTTACTTATTTATTTCTAATGATTTCCTTCTGTAAATTCACATGTGCTCTTTTCCCTCTCTGTATTTTAAGGATCCATGCACAGAAAGGTATAGTATTCAATATATATTATCATCAAAATCAGTGAATGATGTTTAAACTAATACATAGATGAAATACACAAATATGCTTCACTAGCCCCTAAAGAGATCATTATACTGAATTCCAAGAATAGATTTCAATTATTTGAGTGCTAACTTTATTTGAATATTCTCTCTAGTCATCATCCAGAAAGAGTACTCTCCATCCTGAAACACATTGTGCCTATTCACTTCCCCATTCCCCTCCCTGCTCTTTGTCTCGAACCCAGTCCCAAGGGACATTCACTCTTCGCTTAAAACTTTGGACTCACAACCATATTTGAGAAAAGGCTGACACATATCTGCCAGCTTTTTATGTTTGGCCTTCTGAATTTCTCACATCTGCCTTTACCTCTGTCCAACCAAGATCCAGATCCAGAGATATCTACTGAACACTGACTTCTGTTACCAGTCTATATTTTGAGTGTATGGTATCATATTAATGATCTAGGTCTTTCTTTCCACAATAATTATTCATATCCTTTTGTGTATGCCTTATTATCCATAGAAGTTAAAGAAAGCATTTTAGAAATTCTTGTGTATGTGATATCAGGGAGTTTTAAAGGTAAATAAGTATCCTACCCAGGTTTTCCACCTCTGAAAATTATGGCAGCTATGCCATTCTGGAGAGATGATTATTCCTTCATATTTAAAATGTTCTCCTTCAGTGTGCAATTAGAAGCTCCTAATGGCATACTGGGGTCTCTACACAGAAGACTGACATTAATAAGAGGCACAAAGTGTGAAAAAATACATTTTATGTGGTCTTCATAATAAGAATTGACAAGAATTAAATCTAGTAAATAGGTAGGGTTTGGAAGGTAGGTTACACATTCTTAAGACAATCTGAATTGATTTTTTCCTCCTGAACAGAGCTTTTGTCTTTGAAATTGATGATACAGATAATGCCTGGGATAGGCCACATAATCCAGATTTGAGTTAGTCAGCTACAAAGCCAGACGAAAGCATTCATCTTGCTTAAAAATCACTGAGTCCTTTCTTTCTTTTGAATTGACTTCAAGGAAGGTAATGTTATATTTTAATTTAAATGAATACTGAGAACCATCTGCTATAAAGGATAAAGGTGACTGACTTGTCCAGACACGTGGCACATCAAGAGGAAGTGGGAGAACAGATTTAATGACAATAATCCCACCTGCATTAAATATTTCCTTAACTATATATGTTGTTGTATTCTAAATCTATTTCAGTAAATTATTTTTCTTTAGAGGCTTACACAGATGAGCATTTATAGCTTTCTTTGGTGTCTGTGTATTTTCTCAAGAAGCTATTATATCATGCAAAGTTCATTCTTCCTGTTTCCTCATATGCTTGCATCAGTTGATATATGCATACATAATACATGATCATAATATATATGCATACATATGCATGTATGTTATATATATACATACTATTAAAATAAAATATACAGAGAAAATTCCAAAAGAATTTCCATTCTTCACTCTTCTTTTTAAAATTTTCTGTTATGTTTGAAAACTACATTAATATCTTTATGGACATGTATTCCTTTTAGAAAAATAAAAAATATGAGACCTAGCTTAAAAATCTAGAATTACAGTAGACTCTTAAAATAAATGAATATCTGTATTTATGACAACAAACTCCTGGTTCTGAAGGTGACACATATGAATAGGTTATTTTCTTGAAGCTTGCTTTGAATTGTATACACTCTGAAGCCTGAGAGTGAGAACAGGTCTTTCAGCTGGTAACTGAGACCAGCAGAACTCACAGCATATCCATTTCAACAGGACTTTGTTGTTCTCCATTTGATGTTGCATATCCAGTGAACCCTTTCGAAGTGAAAAGTCTTTGTCTGTCAGTGAGAAACAGTCCCAAAGAAAAATTGCCTAGTAGTGCTACTCGTAGCAATGAAGAGAGGCAAAGAGGCCTGAAGTGATTGTTCTTAGCTAGAAAATGGAAATTTGGAATAAAGCTCAGAATATAATATTAAATTTGTGGCTTAAGTGTATTCAATCTGTTTAATTAATTTTTTTCTTGAACATCAACTCCACACAGGTACTGCTCAAGATCAAAGGGATTTAATGATGACCAAAATGGACATGTAGGCTGACCACGGGGAGCACAGAGTCTCATGTCAGGGAGAAAAATAACTTTTCCCTATCTTTATGGGTTCTTCTAGCTGGTCTGAGTATTATATTGATATGAGACAAATTAACAGGAGAAAATCATACTTAATTTTATACATATGGGAACTCCATATATATGAGAGAGTTAGAGACCCCACATACATGAGAGGTTTATCGATAGAAAGGTAAAATTAGGTATATATGCCATCCAGAGCTAAGAAACGGGGTAGGGACCTGGGGTTTTCAAGGATAGGAGGGTCATTCACAAGACAATAAGAGAAAGAGCAGATATTTGGTAATTAGATGTTTGTCCTGCCATATGGATGGAGTCACTTAGATAAAATTTATTTCTGGTAATAACTCTTTTTCTGGGAAAATCTTAATTTAAATTCTTGTAGGTAGTAGAAGGAGGGGTAGTAGTTTCTCTTGAGTCTATAGGGTCTTGAATGCCTTTAGCTCAAAATAATCCACATGCCAAAGTAGTACATCTTGGGGAGGTCTGTTCCAACCCCCTACACTGGCAATAAATTATGTGCCTTAAACTGTTGTGTATTTATATATATATAGGTAGGTAGTTAGGCATCTCTTTACTTTTTTCAACAAGCTAACATTTATATAACTCTTACTATGTGGAATATACTTTCTAACACTTGATAAATCTGATTTAATCCTCTTTTGACCTCATGAGGTAGGTCCTATCATCATATTCATTTTACAGAGGAGAAAAATGAGCAGTGTAAAAGAGATTTTCAACAATAATATACCTCTCATTTATTGATTTTTATTTGTGTATCAGTCAGGGATCGGCCAGAAGCTTTCTGTCTATGAACATTTTGAGTATAAATTATGACTAAAACTGTTAATAGAAGTATAATGTGCATTCATAAAACATACATATTGTAATGGTACAGCTCAATAAATTTTAGTGTAAACATTCTCATGACATAGGACTCAGATTTAGAAACAAAACATTTTTCACATGAATATCCAGTTGTTCTAGCATTTTTTACTGAAAATACTCCCTTTCCCCTATTGAATTACCTTGTTACCTTTGTCAAAAATTAATTTACTACATAGACATGGGGCTATTTATGAATTTTCTATTTTTTGTACCTCAAAAGCCCACATCATGCTCTATTTATGTCACTTTTTTACCCAAGTATATCTGTATATAGGACTTAAGAATAATTGGAAGGCTTGAGGAATAAAGGTCATTGAGGCCACTCCTAGCCTTTAGGAAATCTGTAAGTATATTTGAAAACAGAGGGATGTCACCATAAATGACGTCAGCTTCCTGCAGCACTGAATTGAGTCTCTCAGAAAGCTGGTTTGCAACTTGCCTTTGCCCAAGCCTCTGCCCACAACTGCCACCAGAGAATTACGGCTTCTTCTTTAATGCCTTCCAAATATTTTACCATTGACTTTCACTGATTGAACACTTCTTTGTGAGAATCTTAGAAATATAATATCCATAGCAATCCCCTGTGGCTGATGGGAAATCTGAGAAAGGTGGAGATGGTACTGAGCATCAACAGTAAATATCTGGTCTAGTCTGTTCTACTACTTTAGCTTCTTAGCTTCCATACACACTTATGTATATATCTAAATTACTGAGACTAAACAAGGTACAACAATTCATCATACAAATGGAGATTTTTTAAATGGAGAAAAGAATTCATAAGTAATTGCATCCATTTTTGGCTGATACTTATTTCTTGATTTGATCAGTCACAAACATCCATTGATATTATGTAACTTAAATACCAATATAACACCTTGTATAAACTATTGAAGGAAGAAGAGAGGGAAAACTCCGTGTGTGTGTGTGTGTGTGTGTGTGTGTGTGTGTAGATAGACAACCAATGTTAGATATGTCTATGTACTGCAGTTCTTGTTTTTGCAAATACCCAAAGCCACCATAAACACCTTACAAACGCCTTCCTTCTGCCACTACTCATTCTATGTTCCTTTCCCCCAGTAAGAATCCAATGTTTAATGGTTCTCCACTTGGGTGAAGAACATCTTCATTCATGAAGGCCTGAGATGCCTGTGCCCCTGCCTGTCTGAGGCTGCTGTAGTTCTCCATTAACTTTACCACTAGAAATAGGAGAAATAAGAACTGCTTGAAAGAATCCCTTGGGGCCTAGATATGCTTTTTCTTGTCCTTATTGTCTAGTAGAAACTATAATTCCCCTTGTTGGCTGGCAGTACAGTAGTCCCTCTTTGCCTATTGCTTCAGGATCAGAAGGTGCTTAATGTGGCCAGACAGAAGCCTCGATTTTGAATTCAATCTGGTAATAGTTGTGTCCCCCAGAAAAGCATATCTCCCTTAAAAACTAAGATTCACAACCAACCAAGTCCAAAGATGTATATACAAGAATCAGAAATTATATAAGCCACTTTTACTGCCACACTTGTTTCCAGGGCACATGCTTTCTTCTGGCCATGGAATAAACATCTTCATATGTTTACACAGGGCATATACTAAAATCTGTATAACATCACACAAGTCTTAAGGTTTTGTCCTCACCCAGCTTTGCATAACTGAATATGCAGTAACCATTTCACCTTTCACTCAGTCCTGTTGCCTCTGTGTGATGGGTACACGGTAAGATCAATGAATTCCATAGGTGTGAGCACTTTATCTCATGTATTTTGCTTTCAAATTGGTTATAACAAAGTCTCAATCAAAATCACAGCAGAATATTTTGAAGGAATTGACAAGTTGATTCTAAAATATATATGGACAGGCAAAGAATATATTAGAACAGCCAGGCCATTTTCTTAAGGAAAAGAACAAATTTGTATTTCAAAAATTACTATAAAGCTATAGTAATCAAGATAGTGTGGCTTTGACAAAAAGACATATAGATAAGTGAAAAAAACAGAAAATTCATAAATAGCCCCATGTCTATATAGTAAATTAATTTTTGACAAAGGTAACAAGGTAATTCAATAGGGGAAAGGGAGTATTTTCAGTAAAAAATGCTAGAACAACTGGATATTCATGTGAAAAAGAAATTCTACTCCTTACCTCTCATTATAAACAAAAACTATTTCAAAATAGATAATAGGTCTAAACATGAAGGCTACAATTTAAAAATATATTTTATGTAAGAAATGAGGTTTTTTCAAACTTGTAGGCAACAATTTCTTAGATACAAAGTAAAACCCATAAAAATAGTCAAAAATAACATCATAAAAATTAAAAACTTTTGTTCTCTACATGTGTGACTCTACTTCTGTTTTGTGAATAAGTTCATCTGTACCCATTTTTTTTAGATTCCATATATAAGCAGTATCATATGATATTTGTCTTTCTGTGTCTGACTTACTTCACTCAGTATGACAATCTCTAGGTCCATTCATGTTGCTGCAAATGGCATTATTTTGTTCTTTTTTATGGCTGAGTAATATTCCATTGTTATATATGTAGCACATCTTCTTTATCCATTACTCTGTTGATGGACATTTAGGTTGCTTCCATGTCCTGGCTATTGTAAATAGTGCATGCAGTGAACACTGGGGTGAATGTGTCTTTTTGAATTATGGTTTTCTCCAGCTATATGCCCAGATGTGGGATTGCTGGGTCATATGGTAGTTCTATTTTTAGTTTTTTAAGGAACCTCCATACTGCTCTCCATAGTGGTTGTACCAGTTTAGTGTCACAAATGTAGAAAACAAACTTATGGTTACCAGGTGATAACTGGGTGGGAGGGAGGGCGGGGAGATAAATTGGGAGATTGGGACTGACATATACACACTACTAGATATAAAATAGATAAGTAGTAAGAACCTGCTGTATAGCACAGGGAAGTCTACGTGATACTCTGTAATGGTCTATATGGGAAAAGAATCTAAAAAAAAAAAAAGTGGAGGGACTTTCCTGGTGAACCAGCAGTTAAGACTCTGTGCTCCCAATACAGGGGGCCTGGGTTCAATCCCTGGTCAGGGAACTAGATCCCACATGTCGCAACTAAGAGCCTGCATGCCACAACTAAAAGATCCGAGTGCCACAACTAAGACCCAGCACAGCAAAACACATAAATCAATATTTTATAAAAAGAGTGGATATATGTATATGTATAACTGATTCACTTTGCTGTACACCTGAAACTAACACAACATTGTAAATCAACTATACTCCAATAAAAACTTAAAAAATAGAGACCTGAAAGCCAAAAAAAAAAAAAAAAAATTAAAAACTTTTGTTCTCTGAAAGACGCCATTAGTGAAATAAGAATGGAAGCTATAGACTGGGAGAAAATATTTTCAATACATGTATCTATCAATGAAACTGTATGCAGAATACGTAAAGAACTCTTACAACTGAAGACTAACAACCCAGTTTTTAAAATGGGGAAAAGATAGGAATAGACAGTTCACAAGGAAGATAAAATTATGGCCAATAAGCACATGAAAAGATGCTCAGTATCCTCAGTCACTAGGGAAACATTAGTTAGCAACATGATAAAATATTATATCTACTAGAATGGCTAATATTAAACATATTGAGAAACTAAATTGTTGATGAGAATTTAGAACAGCTGGACCTCTCATACCTTATATGTAGAAGTGTAAAAATGGTACCACCACTTTGGAAAGTTTTGGCAGTTTCTTGTAAATTTAACACGCTCTTATCTTTGACATAGCAATGCCAAGTCTATGTATTACACAAGAGAAATAAAAACATGTATCTACAACATGCACAAAAATGCAAAAAATGATCATTGCAGTTTTATTCATAAGAGCCAAACACTGGAAAAAAACCTAAGTATCTGTCATTTGGGGAATGGATAAACAAATTGCAGAATATTCACACAATGGAATCCTACTAACAATGTAGAATAATGAACTACTGGCATATTTCACAATGTGTATGAATCTCAAAAAACAAAACCATTATGCTAAGTGTAAAAAGCAAGAAGCAAAAGACTACATACTGTACAATTCCACTTATATGAAACTCTAGAAAAGGCAAATCTAGTATGCAGTCATAGAAAGCAGAGCAGTGTTGGCCTAGAGCCAGGATGGAGGGTGGGATTGGGAGGGGCATGATGGGAGCTTTGAGGAGTGATGGAAGTGGCCCATATGTTAATTGTGGTAGTGGTTAAAAAGGCATAGGTGTTTGTCTAAACTCATTAAATTCTACATTTAAAATGTGTGTTTTATTGTATACAGAGTAAGACAATATCGTTGATTTTTAAAAGTTGGTTCTTGATCAGAAGCAATATTTGAGCTGTGGTGTATACATGTATACATGGAACCCCTGTTCACTATTGGTGGGAATATAAATTTGTGCAGCCACTACAGAAAATAGTATGAAGTTTCCTCAAAAAAACTTAAAATAGAACTACCATATGATCCAGCAATTCCACTTATGGGTATTTATCCAAAGAAAATGAAAACACTAATTTGAAAAGATATATGCACCCCCATGTTCACTGCAGCATTATTTACACCAAGATATGGAAACAACCTAAGCATCCATCAATGGATGGATGGATAAAGAAGATGTGGTGTATATACAATGGAATACTATTCATCCATCAAAAAAGAATGAACTCTCGCCATTTGTGACAACATAAATGAGCCTTGAGGGCATTACGTAGGTGGAATTAGACAGATAAAGACAAATGCAGTATGATCTTACTTGTATGTGGAATTAAACAAAATGAAACAAAGTAAAACCGAGTTTGTCAATAGAACAAATTAGAGGCTGGGGCATGTGCAAAAAAGGGTGAAGGGGGTAAAGGGGTGCAAACTTCCAGTTATAAAATGGATAAGTCATAGAGATGTAGGCAAATCCATATCGAGTAGAATAAAATATCCAGTAAGTTGAGGTAAAAGGAGTGAGCAGAAAGATTCAGAACTACACATGATCCTGTAAGAACTGAATTCATGATGTTGCTTAAGAATTCATGATGTTTCTATCATTTACCAATGATATATTCCTCATTTTATTCAACATCTGAATTTTGGTGAAGTTCTTAGTGAGCTCCCACAAAAATATTAGGAGGAACTTTCTCAATTGTTATAAACTGAATTCATCCTGCTTAACAGAACAGGTCCTCATCATTGTCATACACAAAGTATTTCTTATTGCCCAAAGAGTGCACCTTAATTTGTTTTGATCACCACTTTAATTTGGCAGATTCAGTAAAATTCTAAGTTAATGTTAATAAGGAAAAAATGATTGTCATATAGTGTGGAATTTCAGTAAAAAATTATTTTAGTAGTTTTATAAATGCACTTATTACTATGCATAGAAGTTATTGAAGAAAATGTCATGTAAAACTGTCAATTATATTTTATTGAATGTTATGAAGAAAATATGCTAAAATTGCATCATCAATTTGAAAATTCACAAATATCTTGGTATGTACCTCACATGAATACAATGGGTGATCTGTCATACTCTGGCATTGAATCTCACTGAAGTGAAAAATTTAGCCAAATAACATTACTTTTTGCACCCACAGCTTGAGATGAATATATGGAAACTGATTCTGTATTCAGCCACTTTTAATTCTCACTGACACACCTATAAGATGTATTTTGTTTTCTTTATTTCTTTATTAAGAGAAACATTATTTTCTACTAAAGCATCACATGAAATTTTGCTACTTTGTTTGTGAACCATACTTTACACTAATGGCTATTTTAATGTTGGAATATTGTATCCTATACAGAAATATAGTAACAAGGGGGCTTGAAAAGGAGTTAAAAGTCATGTCTGTATATGACATACCCAAATTACATTACCAGATTCAGATGAGAAGGTAATTTTTTCAAACTGTGAATAATATCTATCAAGCAATTTGAAATATGAAATATTAGAGTTTTGGATGATTTCATAAGTAAACTGTCTCATGCTCTCAGAAAATTGAGGCCCAGATGAATTAAATAATCTATAAAAACTTGTGCTGTCCCCAGGACTAAAACCTTGATTTAATACAACCCCAGCTTTCCACTCACAATTTGCTTCTAAACACATTGAAAATAGAAAGTAAATACAAATACATAAAATCCTGTCAACATATAATTCTGAATATAAACATTTTTCTTCCATGTATCTTCCACAATGACTAAGTAGAATTTCCTGGCCTTTTATCTTTAGGCTCACATTTATCCATCTTTTTATCATACACTATGCTAGGAAACCTTTTTTTTTAAAATAAAAGACTTTATTTTTTAGAACAGTTTTAGATTTACAGAAAAAATTGAGAAGATAGTACAGACAGCCTCCATATACCCTCACACTTAGTTTCCCCTATTATGAACATCTTACACTAGTATGGTACATTTCTTATAGTTAAGGAACCATTATTGATACATTATTATTAACTAAAATGCATAGTTTATTCAAATTTCCTTAGTTTTTACCAATGTTCTTTTTCTATTTCAGGATTCTATCCAAGATACCACATTACATTTAGCTGTTATGACTCCTTGGGCTCCTCTTGGCTGTGACAGTTTCTCAAACCTTCCTTGTTTCTGATGACTTTTACAGTTTTGAGGTGTACTGGTCAGGTATTATAGAATGTCCCTCAACTGGGGCTTGTCTGATGTTTTTCTCATGATTAGACTGGGGTTATGAGTTTGGGGGGGAAAGATCAGAGAGGTAAAATGACATTTTCATCATATCTTATCGAGAGTACTTGCTATCAATATGATTTTTGATGGTTGGTACTGACCTTAATCACTTGGCTGAGGTAGTGCTTGTCAGAATTCTCTACTTTAAAGTTACTCTTTTTTCCCCTTTCTATATTATCCTTTTTGGAAGGAAGTCACTATGCACAGCCCACACTTAAGAAGTAGAGAGTTAAGCTCCCCTTCCTTTAGGATGAAGTATTTAGGGAAATAATTTAGAATTCTCCTGCATGAGAGATTTTTCTCTTCTCCCCCACTTACTAATTTAATAATTTATTTATTACATATGGACTCATGGATATTCATTCTATAGTCTGGGTTATTTTGTTGCTCAAATTGCTTCAGATCTTACTATTGGGAACATTTTGAGTTGGCTCTTGTGCACCTTTGACATTCTCCCATCAGTGAGCATTTTTCGTCTGTTTTTCCTTTGATACTTCCTCACTTCTTGGCACTATAAAACACTCCAGGCTCATCTTGTCATTTTCCTACCACAGTCTTAGAGTCAGCCAGTTCTCCAAGGATCTCTGGTTCCTTTTCTTGGAGAATGGTATTAGAAACCAAGATCTGGGTGTTAGTTGAACCCAGAGGCCTACTTGAAATCAGGGATTTAGTGTATTTTGTCCTGCCATAATGATATTTGTGAAGAATGCAAATATATTATCGAAGATAATCATTAGTGACTTTTTGATAATATGTTGCTCTATCCAAATTGATTATTTTCCCTTATATTCTCTGAGTTGAGAGAAGATACTTGCTATCATATTTTATATGGAAGCTGTTTACTGTACATATCAGAAGCAGTATTGTGATTTCCAGTGATTTACTCCACTTTTGTCTTGTTAATAAACCTTTGGTGACTTGGGTTACTCAAATTTCCCTTCACTTCCAGGCCCCAGAGACTTGACAAAAAGAATATACAGAAAGGTCAAATAGCCTCTTACCAGAGTTCAGGCTCTTAACTCTACTCAACTGAAGCTAATCACCAATTTTTTAGCTCTTATTTCTTCTTCTAGATATTCCAGAATATTTTCATCTGCAAAAATATGCATTTTCAGATTTTTGTGAAATTGATTGCCATCATAAAGATTTTAAGAAAGAACAAATGAATTTTCTAGGAGAAGAGAGGCTGGGAAAATGGCACACTATGCTTTGAGTCTAAGTGGAGGTTGTCATCTCTGCCAATATTAGAAACATAGAGCTTTCTGCTCCCAGGTGTAAGGTACAGAAATTCTCTCTATAGTGTTAGATATGGATTTTCTCCAAAGAGATTTCCTATTTGGAGAATGAAAATAACAAAACTAATCTCTGAAGAGGGCACACTACTGATTTTCATAATACTGGAGCTACAAATATTTTCATCTTTACTATAAAAAGATGAATAGTATTCAATGTTAAAATATTTATTCATCCTTCATGTTTATGTGAAATTATTTATGTTTATAATCTACTCAGTGTATTATACTGGACTTTCATGCCTTTTTTACATACTAAATTTGTTCATCAGGGCTTAAATCAAAAGAGAAGATAGCTACAAAAAAAGTTTCAACACAGATATGTCAGTTTTGTTCTTTTTAGTCAAGGACTTGTAGGGAGGAGACTAAAATTAAATTTTACTTTAAGTAATTTATAATTGATATTATTATTTTCAGATGGTATTTTCTATATGCCAATTTAAATGCTACAGGTTATTTAAATATAGCAGAAGACTAACTTCATTTTCAAGGATATTGGTCCCTAAAAAGAGATAATATCCATAGTGTTAGCACTGACTTCTTTGTATGTATATACGTATGTATGTATGTATGTATATCTACCTATTTATCCACTTATCATCAATGAACTACTACATATACTATTAGAAAAAATAGAGGCACATGCATTCCAAATTGAACTTTGTTTAATATTCCCCAAAATACAACGACCAGGATATTTTCACTAATCCTGATGGTGTCACAGGCCACAGTTACTTAATAGGATAAATTAATATTTTCAGAATATTTCTACAAAATGAATTTTGAGATAGTGTAGCCCAGTTCTGACATTGTCAATATTTACTAGGTTATCCTTAGCCAGTAATGAACTATAATTTTATCTTAGTATCCTCAATTCTGATATCAGAGAATCAATCTAGGTGATGTTTGCGTCCCTTATGGCACCAGTATTCTATGATCAGTTTTGACTCTTTGATTCTATTATTTTTGTGAATATAATCAACAAACTAGAAAAATGATCCTTTAGTAAATAATTCTGCCATGTCCTTTCCCACAGATGCATTGTTTCAAATACAGTTTTTTTCACAAATGGGTACAAGCAAGCATGCCCAAGAATAAGGACCAACTGAAAAATCATGCCTTTCAAGTGAAAGGTTTAGGTTTTTCCCTCAGTGCATGCAACAACTTAGGAAACAGTTATCAGCTTTGTCAGGAAAAATGATTCTCTCCTTTGCCTAACTTTATTCCATTCATGTATTCTGGGAATAGGGTTCCTTAATATTTTAGAAGCAATCAATAGCAAATGATATCTCTCAGCTACTCTACTCATGAGAGCTAACTTTATCTTCATTTTATGCAGAGTCAGTGTTCTGTTTAACTCTAAATTATTTATTATGTACCATTCGGGATATAGAGGAAGCCATGTTTTGGAAAATGAGGGTTATGTAAAATAAATTAATTCTGAATTATTATTCATGTATGTCTCATACAGGCGTTGGATTTACTTTGAAGTATGACTGAACAGCAAACAAGAACAAAGTTTTTCTTCTGGAATAAATTTCTAAGCAGATGTTTGAACCTAAGAGACAGAACATGACTACACTAGCCTCTGTTGCTTGTGGATGCACCTGCAATCCAAGGACTATTTTTGTGTTTGATCAGGGTAGAACAGACATTGAGTATATTCTGATCGTGATCATGAAAACCTAACATGGTGCTCAGAGCACAGTAGACACATAAAACATTCTTGTTGAGTGAATAAATGCACACAAAATGAATAAATGATTTGATCACTCCATTCACCCCCTCCCCTTAATTAGGAATTTCTTAGTAATGTTACCACTCTCAATAGACGGAAAAGACGTATTAATTATCTATATGAAATCCAAAGTTTCATTACTGCGATTACTATTTTATTTGGTAGTATCCATGTTGTTAACTAACTGGCAAATTGCTCTGAACTTCCTCAAGGCAAGGTGCTATGTAGTTATACGCTTTAATTATAAAACTATCTCTATGTAGTCATACGTTTTAATTATAAAACTATCTCTTTAGCAAAATAGACTATTAATTTTCTTAGAATTTCTCTGAAACTCTCTATAAAACTCCCCCTAGAATTTTCCTTCTACATTCTATAAATGTTATAGAAATAATAAAGTTATAGAAATAATGTATACCAGAGGAAGTCATAATTAGGACCCTGCTTTTTCTAAATCACTCATGGATTGAATAGCCCACAAGCTATTTGTTGCAAGCAAAAAGTCCTCTTTTTCAAAAAATGGGAGAATTTGGTTTTCAGCTACAAAATAACCATGGGTTAAAAAAATAGCAATCCTCTTCAAGCTTCCCCAAATATTAATGTACAAAATTGAGAAATCAGCATTAATACAATACTATTATCTAAACTAGAGACTTACTTGATTTCACTAGTTTTTCCTCTAATGTCCTTTCATAGGTGCCCATCATAGTCAGAATTGAGCACAAAAGTTTGGCACAAAAGTTTTTAATCACTTAGCCCTGCTTACTTTTCCTGTTCCATTCTTCCACTGTCTCTTCTTTGTCCTTTATATTCTGGTAGTATACATGCTTTTTCCTTAAATGTATTATCTGCTTTATGCTTACATAAGTTGGTTAATGCAGAAATACTCTTCCTATCTTTCCTCACCTGGTATATGCTCACTCAGACTTGGGCTTAATTTCAGCATCATTTCCTCCCAGAAACTTCTTCAAGTCCTTAGATAGGGCAAGTATCTTAACTGCTGTGCTCCAGCAACCCTCAGGCCATGTGTCAATCGTAGCAATTACCATATTTTATTAAAATAATCTGTTCATGTGTCTACTTTCCTGACCACACTGGGACCTCCCTTAGGGCAAAGGACACGTTCTTATTCTTCATCTTTATAACCTTGGTGCCCATTGAAGGCATTCTGCAAGTATTGATACAATTAGGGAAAGAGAAAATAGAATTTCAAACCTACTTTCTGATCTTTAAACCATACTATCACCATTATGCTATTTTTATCTCCTGTCAGTAAGATTATATTAGATGATTTGTTAAATAATAGAAAATTATCACTGAAATAATTACAGAAGTTGTACAATGTCTTGCTGCTTGTTATATTAGCTTTCCATCTGTTTATAAGCAGCAGTCACCCATTCTGTTCAGTAGGAATAACTACATTTGAGGTACTTGTGAATATAAGCAGAGATTAGGGTCTGAGTCATTCATTTTCAATCCATGTAACTTTGACCAGATCTCTTATTCATCTTTATAGTTGCTGGAATTGAAGATCCATCCTGAGTATCAAATGAAGTAAATAATGGGAAAATCCAATAGAAACTATAGAGTTTTTCATTTGTAGAAAAGGTTATTGCCATTTCTATTATTCATACTCATATCACTCATATAGTGATATTGAATAATGGTTTATTTCAGCTAAAGTGTAGACACTTGTTATAATACACTATTTTATCCAGAAAATAAATACTATGCAAATGTCTCTTTCTAGAGAAAAATCAGTCTCTTTTAAGGAAGTGTTGTGAGACTCCTAAAAGACTTTATTTTTGTCCTGTTTTGCTTTATTTTTTTGGCAGGGTCAGACACATTCTCTGTGGAGATTCGCTGACAGAAAAGATCCTGCAGATGAAATTACCATAGCATGACAGGGCTCCTTCTAGACAGTCAACCACTTCTTATAAGTTATATAATACAGTCCTTTAGGGACCCTGAATGCTTAGAACATTATGATTTTAACTGTACTAACATAAATCAAACGAATTGAAATGACCAGAAGAAAAATGATACAATGTCACCGATCATATTGAATAAATTAGTCTAAATAAATGTGATAATAGTTAAAATGACTTGAACATGCATTACGGTAAACACTTCGTGTCATTTCATTTTAAGCACACATTAACCTTTGAGAAATTTCTATTACCCTCCTTTTATATATGTGAAAACCAAGTCTTAGAGAGATCAGGTAACTTGACTAAAGTCATACATATCGTAAATAGTGGTGGTGCCAGGGTTTGATTCTGTCTCCTGAGTCCATGTTCTCAAAGTCTGTGTTTTTGAGTTCTGTTGGATCACAAGTTCAAATTCTCCCAATGATTTGTACATTTCTTTACTGGATGTGAGGGTTGGGGAGGGTGCTTTATTCTTGAATATCTATTAAAGTGAGTAAATTACTTTCTTTTGGGCAGCTTCCTGACATTTTGTTGACACTGAACTAAAACACATTTATTTTGCATGTGATTACCGTGTTAACATGAAACTACCTGAAGACATGTTTCCTTTGTTCCCTCACAATTTTAATGTACATCTGCACCTCTAGCCTAAAAGATCATAAATATTGAATCCTCCTAAGTTGTACCCAGCTGAAAAATATATACTTTACAAGGATGATAACATTATTTAACAACACTGTATTCCCAGTGATGTGTCCCATGTGACTATAAATTTAATCCCTATACCGTAATAGATGTATAATATTATAAAAGTTGTCTTCCTTAGACGTTTCTAAACAGTGCCCTTGATTTATTGACAACTTCATGAAAAGAAAATTCATGTCCTGAATAATTCAATGACTTAAACATTAACCTATAACTGAAACATGAACAAAGTCTATGTTAAAAAGCTACGATTATATAATTAAGTATCAATCAATAAGGAGTCTAATTCAACTAAAGACAGAAATGGAACATTTGTAGGCTCTGAAAATTCTCTAGTGAACCATTTAGCAACTGGAACACAAAGATATTGTAGATTCATAGTGGAAATTCACAGGGAGAGGACAGTAGAAAAATAAAATTAAAAAGTGAACTTATAGAATATTTTTCATAGTTACCATTGCACAGAACATATGTATTTTTCATATTGCATTGTTATCACAATTAATCTAAATAATGGATATGTAAATGCCATCTTTTATCATTATTCATCTGTTCCTTTTTCCAAGTGATGATTAATCCTCTTCTCTTAAAGCAACATATAATTGTATGCATCTGATATCAATGTTCTCTTCCAAAGGAAGAAAAATAATAAAAATATACATACCTCCTATGAGGTTTGGTGACAGTTGAAGGTAGGAGAATAAGAGTCTATTCTACGTTTTTTTAAAAAATAAATTTTGGGACTTCCCTGGTGATCCAGTGGTAAAGAATCCGCCTTCCAATGCAGGGGACGTGGGTTCGATCCCTAGTTGGGGAACTAAGATCCCACATTCCACGGGGCAACTAAGCCCGCGTGCCGCAACTACTGAGCCCGGACACCTCAACTAGAGAGCCGGCATGCCGCAAACTACAGGGCCCACCCACTCTGGAGCCCACATGCCACAACTAGAGAAGAGAAAACCTACATGCCACAACTAGAGAGGAGCCCACGTGCCGCAACGAAGAGCCCACACACCGCAACAAAAGATCCCGCATGCCTCAACAAAGATCTCGCGCGCTGCAACTAAGACCCGACGCAGCCAAAAAAATTAAAATAAATAAATTAACTTTAAAAAATCAATTTCAAATGTGTGAAATTAATTTTATTTACATAAAGGGGAGTGGTGCTATGTCTACTGAGATGAATGTGACCCCACAGACTACTACTAATACTCCCCCTCCGAGTTAGACTTTTAATTGTTTCTGGATAGTGGGTGACTTATAATAACACTTCAAATAGGGGAGAACCCAGAACAAACCAAAGCTGAACTTGGACCCAGACCAGCAAGGGGAAAGGAAAGGGTTTTATCGTAGGTCAGGGAGGCCAAACAACATCATTCTGTGTATTTAGCTCAAAGCACTCTGACCATTATGTAGACAGCCCATCAAGATAGTTTTGCTAATTAGATATTAGAATTTAATCTTACTATAGTGCTAATTATCTAGCTAATTTTCAGAAATAGAATGAGATATTGACAAAAGGCATAACTCATTCAACAGATTAGCTTCATACTTCATCTATTAAGAAGCTTCCTCTCTTTTTTTAAGAACTTTTTTTTTTTTCTGAAGTATAAATGCCTGAGACAGCACAGTGTCCTAGAAAGTGTTTGTCATAGGAGTCAAGAGGCCAGGATTCTATTTCTTCCTAATTAGCTTCATGGCCTTGGGCAAGCCACTTCACCCTTTGAGCCTCAGTTTATTCATTATGATCAAATGATGGACAGAGGAGTGTTACTTCTAACACTAACATTTTATAGGCCTCTATCACTATCTTCTGCATTTGATGGTTATTTTCAAATATCATGTCCTTATAGCAAATATTATAGCAATGTCTTTGTAATATTAAATCAGATGCCATATATATATATATATATATATATATATATATATACTTAAGATGAAATAAATCAGTATAAATGTTAAATGACAGAGGAAAGTTTTATAATTCATTCAAATTCCTAAGGGCATATGGTTTGAAGAGCATGGTAAACAACTCTTCTCTATTTCTATGGTTGACAGAGAACAAATATGCCCAGTTCCTAGGAAGACATAAATAGGTCTCCTACCAAAAAAAATGCACTGAATTCAAGGTCATACAAGTAAGGAAAATCATTCATTTTATCAGTGGAAGCTAAGGATTACCTTTTACTGAGAGTCAGCAATTTAGAACCTATGAGTTTTCAGCAGTATCAGAAGACACAGCTGAAGGATAGGATAGAAAACTATCAATCTAGAATGTCTAAGACTCTCCAGAAGCCACTGGGACAGACTAGATAATGTCTTGACAAAATGGATGAATTGGCTCTACTTGTCCTATAACTGTGTGTGGGTTTGCTGAAACTGGCAGATATATAGCTTCAATCTTCTTCATCCTTTCAGTTGTTGATATGATTCCAGCTGTGTGAAACTCATCCATAAATATTTCTGTATCTTCTTGTATTTGCATATCTAGAATGCAACTGTTGGGTTACCAAATACTGTAAATGACTGCCCCATGAATTTCTGTGTGCACTTGAAGTCTACTGAGATGAAAAACTTCACAGTAAATTTCAAACAGAAATTAAGTCTAGTGCTCAAAACCATTACATATTAAGAAAGAAGTCATAATCCAAGACAGCACAAAGGGCACTACTTTTAAAGGAAATCTCTTTGCTTTATGAAAAAAAAAGCAAACAAAAAACTCAGTTTTTTGGCTGACTTGTAAAATGGTTTTCAGTGCTAATTATATACTAGGATCTAGTTTACCCTACTCTATAAGTTTCCTTTTATTGTTGATTTCCAATTATTCTCATCATTACATTTGAGAAACTTGAGAGTAAACCAGAATCAACTGAGATAAGTTAGAGTTAGAAAGAAAGGACAAGGGATAGACACAGTGGCAGGTGAGACCTAGGAGAACACAGATAGAGGCAGGCAGTAAGAGTGGTGTATGTAATCAAGAAAGAGGTTAAGATTAATTAATTAAAGCACAGTAATTGCAAGAGAGTTCACTGTAACAAAACAGTAACCACTAGCACACATTGGTAAGCAGTCATTTTCAGGATCCCCATATTTGTAACTCACTTGATCCAAGCCAGTCCCAGAACATGGCCAGTCTAGAAGTGAATGTCAATAGAACATAGGTTAACGTGGATAGTTGTGAGAAAGCCAGATACTAGATCATAAGGGAAAACAATCTGTACTTATTATAGGGTTCTAAACTTATGAAGAATTTCCTTTGGGTAGAACTTCTAGATATTTAGAGTACAATGTGAGAAAACTTAATGATCATTAATTATCCTATAGTGTGCCAATAGTAGAGTGGTACGTACTGTACATTTTTTATTTAATTTTTGAAAATCAGTACTCTTTTAGTGGCATAGACAAAAGCTTTGTAAAAATCAGGTACGTTGGTTAATTTTATATGTTGACTGGGCCACTGGATGCCCAGATATTTGGTCAAACATTATTCTGGGTGTTTCTGTGAGGGTGTTTTCGGATGAGCTTAACATTTAAATAGATAGGCTAAATAAAGGCAGATTTCCCTCCCTAGCATGGGTGTGCTCCATCTAATTCATTGAAAGCCTGAACAGAACAAAAGTCTGATCTTCCCCCAAGTAAGAGACCTTCCCTCCTGTCTGATTGCCTTCGAGTTAGGACATCATTTCTTTCTGCCTTCAGACTCACACTGAAATGGGTGTCCAGCTGGCTGACCTTTGGGCTAGAACTACACTATTGGCTCTCCTGGTTTCCAGGCTTTGGGGATCAGACTGGAGCTACACCATCAGCTCTCCCGGGTCTCCAACTTGCTTACTGCAGATCTTGGAACTTGTCAGCCTCCATAATCATGTAAGCCAATTCCTTATAATAAATTTCTTTCTCTTTATATATAATTCTATTGGTTTTGTTTCTCTGGAGAACCTTAATACACAGGGTGCTGTGTTAACCAGAATACATGGCCTTGTTAGTTAACTGTGTGCTAATTTTAAGAAAAGATAAAAGTTATAAGCAATTATTGGAAATATAATGGTCCCTTGGTTGTGACAGTTCCTCATATTTTTCCATAATTTTGATGACCTTGACAGTTTTGAGGAGTTCTGCTCAGGTATATAATAATACGCTCCCACGTTGTAATTTGTCTGACATATTTCTCTTGATAAGACTGGCGTTATGAGCTTGGAGGAGGAAAACAACAGAAGCAAAGCACCATTCTCATCACACCATATCAAGGGTACCTACTATCAACAAAATTTGACTGTTGATATTGACCTTGATCATTTGGCTGAGGTAGTTTTTTTCAGAATTCTCCAATGTAAAGTTACTCTTTTCCCTCCTTTCCACTTTGCCCTCTTTGAAAAGGAGTCACTACGTGCAGCCCATACTTAATGAGTGGGAAGTTAATGCTCCCCTCCTTCAGGGTGGAGTATTCACATAATTTGGAGTTTTCTGCATGAAATATTTGTCTCTTCTCCCTCATTTAGTTATTTAGTCAGTCATTTATTTATATCAGTTTGGGCTCATAGATATTTATTTTATACTTTGGGTAATAATCCAATACTGCTTTATCTATTTTGCTATTTCATGAAGTTTTTGTTTTGTTTTTATTTTTATTTTATTTTACTTTATTTTATTGTTTTTGGCCATGCTGCGTGGCTTGCAGGATCTTAGTTCCCTGACCAGGGACTGAACACAGGTCCCGGCAGTGAAAGCACCGAGTCCTAACCACTGGACCACCAGGGAACTCTGCTTGTTTTTAACATTTCCTTAATTTTTGGTACTACTACCAGATGTTCCAGGCTCATCTTGTATGTTTCCTGCCCCACTCCTAGAATCAGTCACATCACCAAGGAGCTTTTAAATACTATTTTATCTGATATTAATAGTGCTAGTCCCAAGGGATTTTTTGCAGGAGGCAGGGGGATATGGCAGAGGCATGGGATTTTACTGGTAACACTTTAATTTTCTATCTTTTAAGTTTCACCTTTTCTGGGTCATTCAGTTTAGGCGTATCTAATGAAAATAACTCATGTAGATTTGTTTTTAATCTAATTGTATAATGCCTCTAGTTTACTGAGTGAAAATAATCAACTTATATTAATTTATTTATATACCTGTGCTTATTTCTATAATTCTAATTTGCTTTTTTATCTATATTTTCTTCTATATTTCATGCCTTTTATTGAATTAAAAGAATTTTCTTTATTTCTTTTTCCCCACTCCTTGTTTATAGACTAAACTATACTTGAATTTTTTAGTGATTACCCCCAATTTTTAACATGAATTCTTGTCTTAATGCAATCTAAAATTAGTATCTCTCCCATCTTTCTACATAACTAAAGAACATTAACACACTTGATCATTTAAGTTTGATCACCTTTCCACTTTCTATATTATATTGTCTTATATTTAAATTGTACTTAATTTAGAAATTTGGGTTAGATTGGCAATAATTTTTTTCTTTTAATTATGGTTACTCTAGTAGTGACCACCTTGACAATAACAACCACAACTCTATTCCAACCATTATTTGAGAAGTCAGTGTAAGTTGAGGAGGGAGGAAAAACTTGAAAGCACACACACAACACAAATATTATCATGAATATGAAAATCTCATTCAAAAGATGCAAGCAGTTTGAAAAATTATTCATCATATTACTAAAAAATGAAATAAGAATTTGTTTCCTTAAATGTAATAATCAAAACTTATCCATTCTACCTTTCTTTATCCTACTATCTATCATTCTGCTAAAGAAATGAATAGGTGTGATTCTTTTTTTTTTGAAGGGATAGTGTAGCTAAACTGGGTTTCAAGAGGACTTACACTATTTCTACAGATCTGGAAAATGTTTAGTTCCACAACATGTGGAAAATGTGCACCTTTGGCGAGGCAAATTTAAAATTCTTGCCTTTCAACAGACACAGGTACCTGATAGCTTATTATCAACTCTTCAGAAACAATGAGAGGAATGTGAGAAAAATAAAATTTCTGAAGTGAAAAAAAAATGTATGAGAATTACATGGAGCTACCAACCAGCTATAAATTTTTGGCCTAGCAAACAACTTGATTATTGACTAAGGTTAGCAGAAATGAAAAACATATTTGAAGACTCAAGTCAGGAAGATAAATGTTATACCCATCTGATAGGTAAGCAGTGCTATCTAGTGGAATAGGGGAGCCATCTCTAGAGAGAAAATTGGGTTTATTAAGAGGTGTATAATCCAAATGAGACTTTAAAAGAAGGAATAGAATTGAGAAAATATCCCAACAATTGTTTTACAGGCCACTAATTTGCCTCTCATACTGGAAAAGTTTAACTTTTTAAATAAATTAGAAAATTAATAACAGCAAAAACCAATAAAAATTTTAACAATACCTTTTGTGGTGAACAGATTTTAAGGGGGACAGACTTTTAGGTGGATAGATTTTAAGACCCATGATCCCTACCTTCTCATAAACACATCTCTGCTAATCCCCTCCCCCTGTGTCTCAGCAATATCTGTGACTTGCTTCTAACTAAATGGATGCAGAAAGTTAATGGGATATATGTGATTAAGTGTATGAGATTTCACGAGTGTTACATTCATCTTGCCAGTGTCTCTCTCCCTCCATTACTGGCTTGGGAGAAGTAAGCTGCCCTAAATCATACAGCTGAAGGAAAGGAAATCTGTCAACAACTTGAGAGACCTTGGGTGCAGATTTGTCCCCACTTGAGCCTCCAGATGAAAATCCAGCCCTAGCGAACACCTTGATTACAGCCTTACAGAGGATCCCACTAAGCCATGCCTGTACTCCAGAACCATGAAAAACATAAGATAGTAAGTATGTGTTGTTTAAAGCTGCTGTGTTTGTGGTAATTCTGCTATTTAGCAATGGAAAACTAATACTCCTATTTATATTAAATTATTCATTTGTTTATTCAATAAATACATGCTCAGGCACTGTGCTGGGTACGGGGTTCAGTGCTAAACCAAGTTTTATGGCCTAATGGATCAGATATTCACTATATTGTGCAAGAATTTGGAGGAAATACAAATCCTGTTGGAGCTACAGAAGGCTTTCTGGAAGAAATGGTATCTAATATGAAATTTAAAATATGAATATAAATTTTCTAGGTGAAAAGAAGAATGTTTCAGAAAGAGACAACTCATGCAATGCTCAGGATGAAACTGAAAATAGATCAGTTTAGCAGTTTAGAACTGTGTGTGTGTGTGTATTTAGTAGAGGTGGGAGGTAGCAAAAGATAAGGTTGAAAAGGGATGTAGGTTTATGCAGGTTTGTTTTTATAAATCATCTTATAGAGTTTGTACTGTGTCCTAATAAGTTGCTATTTTCCTTTAGGTGTACATATCATATGCTATTCTGTCTTCACTTATTAAAGATTTTGGATCATGGAAGACAGCAGTTTTTTATCATTCTGGTTTCAGTTCATTCTGCCTCCAACTTTCTAATATGAAGTAAATACTATGATGGTTGGAGTGAATGACAACAATAGCATTGCAGAACTTGCCCCTAATATCAGGGTTGTTGTGTATAGCAATCAAACTGCAATATTAAAAACTCCAGAGAATTTTTGTTGTATACAGCAATGTTTCTCAAACATCAATATGCATAAGAATTACCCGGGGAATCTTTTTAAAGTGCAGGTTCCAATTCAGTAACTCTGGAAAAGGCCTTCGGAATTTCTAACAGGCTCTCAGGTGATGCTGATGTTGATGTCTGAAGAGCACACTTGCAATAGCACAGAAGTAAGTCATAATGTGACTAGAGTCCTCTGGAGTTGGTTAGTAGGATGGCTTACCATTAGAGCAGCTGGGGAATCATTAAGTTTAGAAATCTCAGGTGTAGTCACATTAATGTGATAAGACAATAAATTGTGGTTAGAGATTTTTAAAATATAAAGAAATTCTTTTGAGCCCTTTTAAACAAAAATAGTTTTAGTGCACCCAATTCCAGTTCCTTAGATTATATACCGTGATTAAAATGGAGTTTAGTGCTTTGTGAGCATCAGTATTCAGTTCGGTACTGAGCCACTACCAGCTCTGAAATCCCAGGCAGAACTCTATGATGAGAAAAATGAGTTAAAGTTGAATTTGTGAATATATAGAAAGGTTATCCCTGGAAATGAAGAAGAAAAGTATATATCCCTAGTACCCCTCCCTATAAAAACGAAAAGCCTGAGTCTTCTGCTACTGCCCCCTCCCCATCCCTGCCCCAGGTGACCTGGGCTCTCAGTTCCAGCCACCCCACCCCTTACAACTAGCAGACAGCCACCCCACACTCCCAAAATCATTCTCCAGACTCAGTTTTCCATTATTCCATGGCCTTATTCTCTATCAAGGCCATCTTGATAAATAAAATCAAAATGAAAATATCTCTCAACAAATCATTGTGATACCTCTTCGTTTCACTAGGGAACAGAATCTGAGGTGGAAATTTGCATACAGGCAGTTTATTTGGAAGTGCTATTGAAATCAACAGCTGTGGGAATGTGAAGGCAATAAGATTGAGCCCAGGAAAAGGGTAGGCTGTGATACAGTCACAACAAAAACCTCAGATGATGACATGGAAGGCTCTGGAGCTGGGATGGTCCTGAAGAATTGTTTCAAATTGAAGCAATGAGTCGGCTTGCTATATTCCCTCATAAAATAGTGATTGTATTCAGACTGAAAGGGGGACATATTATTAGATAAGGCAGGTCTTTTCAGCCAAGAGCAAACTTCAAGAAAGAATACTCAGCTGCCAGCCATCAACATACCCAGCAGCTGGGGAAATAAGTCCTTTAATTGTGGAGGGTTAGATAAACTTCACAATAGAGCATCTACTATGACCCATTCCATAAATAATTTGTATTTTAAGAGCCTTTAAATGCCTTAACACAAGAATGCCAAAAATATTTTGTAATAACCTATAAGGGAAAAGAATCTGAAAAAAGAAAAAAATATATATATATATACATATATATACGCGTATACTTTGTTGTACACCTGCAACTAACACAACGTTGTAAATCAATTATATTTTGGTAAAAAAAAGAATGCAAAAAAAAAAACCCAATAATGTTGCCATTTCATACCCTATTGTAGAACTAGTCTGGGATATGAGAGTCTCTCATACCCTCCAGGACAGTACTTCTAAACTCACCTTGGTGATGGACCATAGGTTTTTTTTTTCCCTATTATTTCAAATCTGTCATGAACAGACAGATGGTTTTACACATGAACAGTACATAGCCTGCACCAGGAGAGTTGAATATCTCCGATATACTCTATTCAACAAGATATGTCCACTGATCACAAGCTTAAGTGTTGTAGCAACATCAAACGACTATAAATATTTGTAAAAGTTTATTCTCGACTTCTGTACTTATTGAGGATGGTTCACTGAGGGGCACTGGATTTCTCTACTATTCAGATGCACACTGTGGTTTGTGAAACCTTGTTTCAAGTGGTCACATGGTTCCTATCTTTCAAGAAATTAGAAAACAATCAAAAGAACAATTAAAACACAAACAATGAAATATACAGCAATAATACCATCAATTACTGCTCTGAGGAGGAAAATAGATGCATAGGATTTTTCCCATTTCTTACCTCAGTTTTAAGGCTCAAGTGAACTGAAATTCTCCTGTTTTATGTTTAAGCCTTTTCTAGGTTATTTTAACCTCAGTCTCTATCAGGAAAGGACATTTGTAGTTAATGCCCCTGTTTCATTCAGGTAATATTCCTTTAACTGCTTTTTAAACTTTGTATCACCATTCATGGGACGTTTTTGACCTACACTGCGCTGTTTCTGAATCAAACACCACGAGAAAAGGTCTCTTTTCAAAGGCTACTGCTGCCAAATTTCAGTCAGCCTCCTGTCACGGAGTGTCATTCTAAAGTTTAAGCTGTTGCAAGTTCAAAAAGATGTGAACAAAAAAAAATAGCTAGACAGGACCCTTACATGTGTAGCACAGTTCCTGTTGGTCTTCTTAATAACAGAACTGCTTTGACAATCCACTTGGACTTGAGCTGAGTGGCAATATTGTTCTTAATTTCAGGGAAGCAGCTGCCCATTGGAGGCAGAATTTCTTGTAAGGTGCAGCTTTTACTTTTGCAGTTAGGTTCCAAAAATAACATGTTTTTTTATAGGCATTCTTCATTTGGCTCCTATCCACAAACACAAAGAAAACATAATTCCATTTCTGCTTTGAACTCTGATCATCATGACACCAAAACAGAGCCTCTGAGATAACTAATTGACTTTGGAAACATAGAGCCTTCTGGATTAGCGAACACGATTCCTAGAAATTCCCAATGTGTCAAAACTCTACTTTAGACCATGGGGAATGGCTTCTGATGGAAAATAATACGTTCATCCTAATACCAAATAGGGATTCCCTAAACTGGGGAGGAGTAGCAGTAGGGCTGCACTACATATGAAAGGTGGTTGAATATATTCTTACCCCATGAACTAGTGATCATTATTGTGGCTTCTTAGATATTTTAATAGAGTAGAATTTGATCTTGAAAAAAAACAAAGGATGTTACAAATCAACTAAAAGCATCATCATCATCATCACCATCACTGTACAAGCTTTTACCATGTGCCAGTTACTATTCAAAATGCTTTAAATTTAACTCATCTAATTGTCCTAATAAGCCTATGACAGGTATATGTGGCAAATTTTCACATACATATATCATAAACACACATATATTATTATATTAGAAAGAATGACTTACTGAGAATTGTTCTGATTTCCCATTAAAAAACCAACTTCTTAGATGATTAAGTTATTCAGCATTAAAACAAGAATCACCTTATATTGAGGGAACTTGAAAGAAAGAGGACTGTCTTTTAAGCCCATGCTGCAGTGTAAAATGCACTGATGGTGTTTGCTTTGAGCTTCAGCACCAGCCAGACAGTAATGTATGATGAATTTTGTTTAAATCCTGCACATACAGTCATGGGCTTTCTAAGGAAAAACATCATTAAGCTGCATGCTGTGAGCTTCTCACTATAACTTCCAGGTGTGGTTGGTAATATTTAGCAAACCATTGTAATGAATATGTTTTCTGAAGTTGATTAAAGAAATATTCACTTACACTTCTAGAAAATATAATCATCCTAAAAGATTACTGATGTAGGTTTGCTCATTCTAAATATAGACCAAGGTAAAAGATAACAGTTTTATTATTTAGGTTCTGAAGCACAGAAGAGAGAATATAATGACCCTTTTTTGCCCTTTCCCTTCATTCTTCTCTCTTTGGTCTCCTTTTCTTCTGTCCTATATCTAAGTATTTCTCAATAAATCCAGGCCTAGGAACTCAATTTCAGGTTTAAGAAGATGTGTACAATTCTATAGTGATCAAAAATAGGCAAGGTAGACCTTCCTTTTCAGTCCACTTGACCTAATTTTTTTTTTCAGGTTTCTAGGGTCAAAGTGTTCCTAGAATCAAATTCCAATGCTGAAATTCTGGGACTGATATAATTTTTTTCTTATGCATGCCCAGCACCACCTGAAGAAGGAAGAATCCTAATGGGCTTCCCCAAAGCTACTAAAACTAACTTAACGGAGCTGCTTCAGATTTAACAGTGAATCAAACTGGAGCACCATCCACTGGAGGGTGATTGAGGCTGTATTAGCACACTGAATTCTCTAACAGAGAAATATGATAATAAGACAAGGACTAAAAATCAAATTGCTTCTATATTTACTGCAAAGATTCCATCTAACACTCCAACTTATCTTCAGAAATGTGCAATAGAAATGCAGAAAAAGACAGCAGTGATTTTCAGACTGAAAACCGTCTTAAGCAATGGATTTATCTGGCTATGTTGTTAAATGCGCCAACAGGGGCACTAGTGGCTGTATGGATTCACTGACTTAATTTTAATTTGCTTCCTTGATCATTCAGTCAATGGATGTATATTAGTCTCTGGGCTAGCCAACAATACTCAAGGTACTCTGATAAATATGAAAGCTAAGAAAATGGATCTATAGTATCATTATTTATTGTTAGGCACTAAACTACGTGGTATATCTGTAAAGTGCAAGAGGAGAAGAGATAAAGAAGAGGGATTATGGAACTAATGATAAATTCATCGAGGAATTAGTATTGGGGTTATTCCTTAGAGACAGGATTTTATTAAACAAGGGTAAAGGGAAGAGAAAGGTAGACAATATTGAACAAGTTATACGAGAAGTCAAACAACTAGTTTTGAAGTTAGAATTTAAATAAACCTCTCTTCTGATTCTAAAATCTATGATCTATCCAATATTCCATGAATTTGAGAGTTATGCTCCCTCTAGTTGAAAAATATGACAGACTGAGTTAACTGAAGTCTTGATATATCATGAAGTCCATTTGAGACCTTTTAGAAACTTTCACTAAAAACTTTCACTAATTTACATGATTATACAAATGTATTTATATGTATGCATGTGCATATGTGTTTGTATATATATATACATATATATATACACATACACACACATGCATGTGTGTGTGTGTGTGTGTATATATATATATATATATATATATATATATATACACACACACACATACACAGAGAGAGGGAGAGATTCATTTGAATACATGCCTGAACATACCCAGATACAAACTGTTCTTAGAGCACAACCAATAAAATCAAACTACGTAAGAGTCTATAGAGCATGACTGTATTAATCTAAAATTATTTATACAAACACAAAAATACATGTTTGTGTATATATAACATATTTCAGTAAAGGTACAAAAAAAAAGAAACCCAAAACCCCGATAACAGGCATTATCTTTGGGGAGAGAACTAGTAAGCATAGGGATGGAAAGATAGATTTTCAACTTTATACTCTTCTGCAGTATTTGATTTTGTTGACATCCTCACATATTGCTTTTATACTTAAAAATCTAGTTTAACCTAGATACTAACATTTGCACAATAACAAAAATATTCAAAAATATGTAGACTATAAATGTCACATGATATATATTTCCTGTGCAGTTTGAAAACGATCCAGTCATAAGAGCTCTAAAAGGATCTAGTTGAGAGTCTTCCTCATTTTGTTTAATTCCTACTTCTCTGGGAACATTTGCCACATGGCTGTGACTGATGGTAGTGTGACTTCTAGACTTCAGCAGGAAGGAATGATTTCCATTTGCTTTCTCTTACGATTATGAGTTCATGGAGAGTTACCAAGTGCAAAATGAAATATTCTGTTTGACAGGAGTTAGTAGTTATAAGCTGTCATTCTTTAAAAGGAATACAGTAAATATTTCTTTAAAGCAGATTTTCTAATAACTTACACAGTAGTGGAAAGCAACATGATGACTCCACTTAATGCTACCCTTTAACCGGGTGACAATGGGTCTGACAGTTAAAGATAGGCCTTCCCGACTAGCCCAGAAAATTAAAGAAATTGTTCATTGATTTCTTCTATTCCATTCTACAGAAGGCTTTAACTCTCTGACTATTCTGCTTATGTATATATCATCTGTAGACCATTCAATGAGCAAAAGCATTTGGATGAGTTTTCAGTTTATAAATATTACTGTGCTTTCAAGTATCCTTTTCATCTTCTTCTCCTGCCATAATATTTTCTTTGAGATGATAAATATCTGGGACAGATTAGTGCCCAGAAGTTGGGACCTATTTCATTAAAGTCAAACTCAGGAGAGAGAATAACAAATTAAAAATGTGAAATTTGACCTGATGATGCAAATTATTTATAATAAATTTCAGTTGGATTTACATAAGAGAACAGCAAAAACTATTTGGAAAGATGACTCATTTTCCCAGTTTTCATTAAAATAAAATAAAAAAATTAAAGGCCTATAGATATTTAACTTCCTTTTCTTAACTAGAAGGGATTAGAGTAAAAAAATACTTTATATACATACCCTGTCATTCTGATCTGAGTAAGTATAAGGAATTAATTCCCCTGCCTCTAATGATTGGTTACAATAATTAACACTATATAGAGGACCAGAGTAATTTATTTCATTACATACATTCAGTATCATTCTACTCTTCATATTTTACTTGTTTGGCAGGCTTTGTATTTGTCAGGTATGAGATTAGGGAAGATGGTAAAAAGCATTTCTAAATGCCATAAGATTGAATGACCTCTATGCCAAAAAAATGACCAACTGTCCTTAATGAGAAGTCCAAAGTTCCACTTGAAGAGAAAAATGTACTAATTCTGAAAAAGGAAAGCAATGGAAAAATGTAAGCGGTGAAGCTCATTTACCAGTAATGCTACCTTATTGAGCGTCAACCCTGTATGCTTTGAATAAGAGTCATCAGTTCCACTATTTGTAATCCTGTTGTCTTTTTAATCAAGGACACATCACAATTTATAAAACCCATGTGAGTCATCTTTTCCTTCTTTTATCAAGGACTATTTTGAAGAACATAATTGAACATTAAAATAGTTAAGGTGTTCTAAATAATGCTGATGACTTAAAATTATCCATTAGGTTAATGTTTCCAAAGTAGAAGGGATTACAGTATACAAAACTGTGTCAAGTTCATAAGTGTCAAAAGTAACATGAACGAATGCTTTTCAAAATCCTCTCAAAGCAAGGAATGAGCCTAAAGCTGAGCCAATTCAGTTCTATTAGATATACATCTATTTTTCACACCCATTTCAGTTACAGTACATACAGAAAACCCACACTTCAAAGAGTAACATTATGTCTTTCTGGGTTTTTTCATGACATAAGCTGAAAAAAATTTGAGCAATCTTTTTTTTTTTTTTTCCCTTAAATGAAGAACTTATTTGGGGGACCCTCAAATAACTCAAAAATAGTCAAATCAAATTTACTCAAACTTTTAAAAGAAAGAAAATCCCCTTTTCACAGAGGCCAGGCGCAGAAAGATTTTGCTCAAAAGTACATTTTACTTCAATGTTATAAACAGTGTAGAAGAGAAACAATAGTTTAACATAGTAACAACTTTCTGATGCTATCTTTTGGATAAGTAAGTACTACTTTCCTATTGATTTAAGAGCAAATTTATAGACAGATACACTAATGATAAAGACCTTAGTCTTTTAGAAAAAGTGTCAGTTCAAAGGAGTGAACTTGCATCTCAGGTAGTTCAGTTTGGAATTTTAACCGATAGCAGTGAACAGTCATCCCTAGAAAGTTATTGGAAATTTGCTTTAAAAATAAAAATGGGAACGTAGCTATATACCAATGGCAAATAGTATAGTGTCCTTGCATTAAAATACAAAGATGCATTGTTGACACAATTTAATAAAATGTTCCATTCTATAATGTTGGAACAGGAAAGAATAACCTAGATCAACTAATCTATTTCATTCATGCATAATGAGGAAATTCCAGTCCTAAGAGGTAATGTAACCTGTCCATGGCCACCCAGAAGCAGTCAGTGCTAAATCTAGGCTGAGTACGGAATTTCTAATCATTACACCATCACACTTTCCACTTAAGTTAGTTAGGGCAATCCTAATAGCTGGATTTAAAAGATCCAAAAATGTAAAGGCACAAATAAAATAGAAGTACACTTGTGGCTCATACAACAGACCTAGGTGGATGCACCTTCTTAGTGGGAAATCTCTGGTTAACAAACTTATTCTGGTACCTAGGCTGCCTGCAGCTCTGGGGCTTTCAATACATGGCTCCCAAAGTTGCCTTGGTGTGTCATCTCCTTCCTAATTGTCTAGAAGAGGGAAGTAGCATGGAGGAAAACCTGTAGGAAGCAGGTTTTGTAGGACATGGCCAGAAACAACAGTCATTGCTTTTGATAGTATTCAAGTGGCTAGCACCTAGTCCCTGACAACAAGAGAGGTTCAGGAATGCAGTCTGTTTGCCCAGGAGAAAAAGAAAAATTCTGGTGAATATGTAGTAGTTGTTACTTCATGGTATATGACACTAACCTGCACAGATAATTTAGAAGAGGCACCATTCATTTCAGCCCTGAGTTCTATAAATAAAAGAGATAATTTATAAATAAATAAACATTTAGTAAGTAAATGTAGATAAATAAACGTCTAGTAATCTCTAACACACAACTTTAGTACTTTATGGTATACAGGGCCCTAATCTGGGAGGTGCCCTAGTTAAAAGCGTCCAGCATCCCAGCCCTGAAATTTCTGTCAAAGAGATACATGGATGGCTGCTCTAGGGTTATCTTCCCCAACCATCAAATCCTTGGTGCTGTAAGAGTGGCTTCTGCATGCCTAGTTTGGATGCAGGAGCTCACTCTCCCATTCTGTGCTGACCTTCACATGCACCTCTGCTTTCAGCTTAACACATAGGTACTGGGGAAATAAGGTCATATGTCCGCTTCAAAAATGAATTTACTATTTTATTCAGAGAATACAACTATTTATATGCTGTGCATATGTTTTACAGACGTGAAAATATACGTTGGAGAATCATTTGACCTAGGTTCACAGGGGCATTTAATTTGAAATTCAAAGATAAAAGCTTCCTTGTGAATGGATCTTTTTTAAACGGTCAATTTATGCAGATAAAATAAACTCTTTAATGCTTATATATTAGGATACATATTTTTAAAACATATATATTTTCTTCCATCTCATACATTTTCTTTCATCCCATTCAGAAAACTAGGCTATTGCTTGTGTTTACTGAAGGGATGTGAGAGAAAACAAAGAAATAAAAACTCTGCCTTTAAATTTTTAAATACTAGAAAGTTAAAAGAATTAAAAGCACTCAAAGCATAGGCAGTAGATCTGGAAGAGTAACATATAAGTAAGAAAAGGATTATCACTTGGAGAGTACAAACTGAATCCACTGTCTGAAGCAAGGAGAAAAGGAGGAGGAGGAGACGCCATGAGTATCCCTGAATGAGGGACTCCCTCTGAACTCTGCTTCCTGGGTCAAGCACAAGGGAAAGGCTAAAAGGAACAATGTAGACAATAGCAAGTAACTTGTCTATGTTGTTCATTTTAGCCTTTCTGTTTGGCATGTAATTGTATCTCATTGTCATTTGAACTCGCATCTCACTGGTGAATAATGATGTTAATCCTAATTGCAAATACTTAGTGTTGATTGAGATATCCTATTTTAGGAAATTCCTCTTAGAGTCTTTGCCTATTTTTTAAAATTTGGCTTTTCTTATTAATTTGTAGCAGTTTATTTTTCTTTCAGTTTTATCGAGATATAATTGACACATAGCACTGTATAAATTTGTGTACAACACAATGATTTATGTATATTGTGAAATGACTACCACAATAAGTTAACCTCCATCATCTCATATTGATACAAAAACATTTTTTTCCCTTGTTATGAGAACTTTTAAGATCTACTTTCTTAGCAACTTTCAAATACCATACAGCAGTATTAACTATAGTCGTCATGCTGTACATTACATCCCCAGTACTTACTTATCTTATAACTGGAAGTCTGTACCCTTTGAACACCTTTAGTCAATATGGGAGAAAGTTTATATATTATATAAAATTTATTTATTTTTATTATAATACTATATATTTAAAATGTATATATTTTATATTTTTTGGATAATAGTTATTTGTCAGAAATACGTATTGTGACTACTTTTCCACATCTGTAGCTTGACTTTTTATTCAAAATGTTGTCCTTTGATAAGCAGAGGCTCATAATTTTAAAGAGGTCCAAACTTATCAGTACTTTATGATCAGTGCTTGTTCTGTCCTATTTAAGAAATAGCTTATTTGCTCATTAATATTCTCTTATGTTTTTATAGAATATTTATTGTTTCACCTTTCAAATAAAAGTATTTGATCTACTCATAAATTTTTATATAGTATGAGGAAAGGGTGAATTTTTTTTTCTATATAGATATTCACTTGACCCTCCATAAATTATTAAAAAGAACATGCCTTCCACATAGAATTGAAGTGTTGAACCTACATGTGGCTGTCTATTTGGGAGTCTCTTTTTAGACTTTTGTTTTACTCTGCTTGCACCAATAACCACACTTTTAAATTACTGTAATTTTACAGTAAGTCTTGCCACCTAGCAGGTTAAGTTCTCCAGCTACCTTCTCCTTTTCCTCTACCCCCTCCTCCTTCTTAAGATTGCCTTAGCTATTCCATATAAA
Source organism: Eubalaena glacialis (assembly GCF_028564815.1). Classification (NCBI taxonomy): domain Eukaryota; kingdom Metazoa; phylum Chordata; class Mammalia; order Artiodactyla; family Balaenidae; genus Eubalaena; species Eubalaena glacialis. Next base: position 174,804,686 of record NC_083716.1, on the reverse strand, counting down.
TTTCCATGTAAAATATTCCATAATATTATGGGATAATATTCCATAATAAATTTCCATTTATATTCCATCTAAAATTTCATTTAAATTTTAGAATAAACTTGCTAATATCAACAAGAACCCTGTGATTTTGATTGCAATTATATCATCCCCTGCCTGAAACCTCAAAGTCTGGTAAGTCTTCTTCTTTTGTCTTGAAGGGCAGATTGACTATGTATCTGAGGTAGGAACCTCCCTCCAATGGGACTTTGAAATAATGAGATTTGGCTCTGCCTTTTAGGAGCTCTCAGCATAGCCCCCTCACTGATGCTCAGAACTTAGTAAGTGCCCCAAGGTGGAAGTTGGCTCTGATTTTGAGACTCCTCAAGTTTCTAGCTATCATGCCCACTACACTTAACTCCAAAATCTTACAGGTCTCTCTTTTCTTCTAGGAGAGTCTCTGTGAGTAAATTAAGCACAAACTTTAGTCTACACCCAGAACTGGCAAATATCCACAGTTTGGGGAAAATGGTCAGCAATCATCAGCTCACCTCAGAAAGGTCCTCTTTCAGGATTAAAGTTCATCATTGTTTCCTCAGCTTTCATATCTTGAAAATGATTATTTTTGTAATATATCTGGCCTTTTCTTACTTTTACAGTTGGAACATTTGCTTCATGAAATCTACTTCATGCAAGTTAAAAATGGAAGGACATTTCTATGTGGATTCTTGCAGAAAAGATGTTATCTTGGAAAAGATCCCCATTCTATCTTCATTTCCCACCCTTGTAGACTTAACATTTATATAAGCAATAAACTGTGAGTAAGACGATACCTCAAATTGATTTATAACAGTTTCTGCTACCTAAGTGGGAGAGGTAGTTGAGATAGAAATTAAGGTGAGTTATAGAAAAGAATAAAGTTATATTTTTTGGCAACCTGAAATTTTTGGACTAATATAGGTACCCATTACTTTAAATTTGGGGACGAATTTGAGTCAAATTTTAAAATAAACACTTTAAAAATCCTTCAAAACCAGATTTCTTCCTTCCAAGAGAAATTTCCCTTGGATAGCTCCTTCAGAGATTGAAATGGATCGGTGATATTGTGGCATCAGCTACCAGATTTATATATATTTATATACTTTGTGGATTGGATGAAGACTTTATTACTTGAGAATCACACATAGCAAAAGTCAGTGAGCTAATAAGTATGCCCTAGGTACAGCAGAAACAAATAATAAAAGGAGGTAAACATAAGTGAGGCCAATCTCTCGATGAGAAACAGATGATCATGTTTTGAACCCATACCCTTGACTCTCAAGTACAGCTTCAGTAATTCTCATATAAATTTACCTATATTTCAGAATTCTGATTTATGAAGAAACCAGCTTGGAATATGAGAAATAAAGGGGTATTTTATAGGACTAACTCACAGAATAAGGTTTAATAAATATTTGTGGACCCACTAAACTTAAGGTATTTTTGTATAAACTTTAAAAAATGAGAAAAGCATATGATGCTCAGTCCCTGATATTGTTGGTTTGTAGTTTAGATAAGAGGAACATGCATGAGAAGCAAAATTACAATTTAACCGTATCTTAAGGCAGTATGACAATAATTGTAGTTTTTATTGTTGTTGCTTTGTAGTATCAGATTATTATTAGAGGACTCTTACTACACTGGCTTTCATCTCAAAAGCCAGAGCTATCATGAGTGCTATCAAGAAATCATAGCTATCATGAGGGCTCTTTTTTCCTGGAAATTCTTTGCAGATTATCAAGATAAATATCCACACGGGCTCAGAAAATTAGCCCTTCCTTATTTATTAGCTCTTTTAAGCATCAAAGGCAAAAACAAAAACAAACAATAAGCAAACAAAGAACAAAGGACCTTAGATGAAACAGTAAGGTCTCATAACCTCTGGATATGACTTCTAGAGGCCTGCTTATCAATTTCCCATCTATTCCTCTTATGACATAGAAGTAGAGTGATAAGCCTGTGGTGGACAGACTGTAAGATGGCCCCAATGGTCCTTGCCTCCAGGTATTCAGGGTCACATGCAATCCCCTCCCCTTGAGTGTGGGCTGGCCTGGCGACATGCTTCTAACTAGTAGACTATGGCAAAGTTGATGGGATGTCACTTCTATGATTGTGTTAAGATTTTAATATCCGTCTTGGTAGCAGACTATCTCACTTGCAGACTTTAACGAAGCAATCTAACATATGGAGAGACCCCTATGGCAGGGAACTGAAGGTTGGGTCCAGCCAACAGCCAGTGAGGAAATGAGGCCCCCAGTCCGACTACTCACAAGTAACTGAGTCTTGCCAACAGTCATGTGAGCTCAGTAGTGGTTCTTTCCCAGCCAAATATTCAGATAAAACTCCAGTCATGAATGACAAATTTACTATATTTGATTGCAAATATTTGATTACAGCTTTGTTAGCAACCCTGAAACAGAAGACCCAACTAAGCCATGCTCAGATTTCTGACCTACAGAAACGGTAAGATAATGAATGTGTGTTGTTTTAAATTTTACCTTTAAATTTGTGAGACTCTATCACACAGCAATAAATGAACAATACCTCTTCTATTTTTTTCAAACAGCTTTATTGACATAGAATTCACATACCATACAATTCACCCATTTGACATGTACAATCTAATGACTTTTTAGTATACCACAGATGTGTGCAACCATCACCTCAGTCAATTTTACATTTTTATCACCTCAGAAAGAAACCCTGTACATTTTAGCTATAAGTCTCCTAATGCCCCTCCCCCAAGCCCTAAACAACCATTATTCTACTTTCCGTTTCTATAGATTTGCCTAGCCTGGACTTTTACATGGAATTATATAATACGTGGTCTTACGTGGCTGGCTTCTTTCACTTAGCATAATGTTTTCAAGGTTCACCCATGTTGTAGCATTTATCTGTACTTCATTCCTTCTTATGGTTCAATAATATTCTATTGCATGGATATATCACAATTCATTTATCCATTCATTAGTTGATGGACATTTGGTTGTTTCCTCCATTTGGCTATTATGAGTAATATTGTTATAAACATTTGTGTACAAGTTTTTTTTTGTGGGCATATGTTTTCATTTCTCTTGGATATATAGAAGTGGAATTGCTGGGTCATATGAGAACGCTTTTAATAATGTAAGGAATTGCCAGTCTGTTTTCCAAAGTGGCAGCACCATTTTAAGTTCTCACAGGTAGTATATGAGTGTTCCAATTTTTCCATATCTTTACTAACACTTGTTATTATCCAACTTTTAAATCAGCCATCCCGTGTGCTATTGCATTGTGGTTTTGACTTGTATTCCCCTGTTGATTAATGATGCTGAGCATCTTTACACTTACTCATTGACAATTTGTATATCTTCTTTGGTGAAATTTCTTCTCAGGTCTTTTGTCCATTTATAGCTGAGTTGCCTTTTTATTATTGAGTGGTAAGAGTTCTTTATATAGTCTAGATACAAGATCATTATCAGATATATGACTTAAAAATATTTTCCCATTTTGTGAGTTGTCTTTTCATGTTCTTGATAGTGTCCTTTGAGACAGAGTTTGATTTGATTTCAATGAAATCCAATTTATTTTTTCTTTTATAGTTTGTGCTTTAGCATCATAACAAAGAACAGATTGTCAAATTCGAATTCATATAGATTTACCCTTAAGTTTTTCTCTAGGATTTTTATAGTTTCATCATTTACGTTTAGATCTTTGGCCCATTTCTAGTTATTTTTTGTATATGTTATAAGGTATGGTTCTAATTTCACTGTTTTCCATTTCGATATCCAGTTGTCCCAGCAGTTTGTTGAGAAGTCTATTTTTTTCCCCAAAGAATGATCTTGACGCACTTGTCAGAAATCAGTTGACCATAGACACGCTATTTTTTTTCTGAGCTCTCAATTATATTTCATTGGTCTATGTGCATCCTTATGCTAGTACCACACTGTCCTTTTTAATTTTTTAATTGAAGTATAGCTAATTTACAATATTATATTAGTTTCGGGTGTACAATATAGTGATTCAATTTTTTATAGATTATACTCCATTTAAAGTTATTAAAAATATTGGTGATATTCCCTGTGCTGTACATTACATCCTTGTATCTTATTTATTTTATACCTAGTAGTTTGTACCTCTTAATCCCCTTCCCCTCTCATGCCCTCCCACTTCCCCTCTTCCCACTGGTAACCACTAGGCTGTTTCTGTTTTGATATATTCATTCATTTATTTTATTTGTTAGGTTCTACATATAAGTGAAAACACACAGTATTTGTCTTTCTCTATCTGACTTACTCCACTTAGCATAATACTCTCCAGATCCATCCATTTTGTTGCAAATGGCAAAATTTCATTCTTTTTTATGGCTAAGTAATATTCCATCGATTGTGCATATAAGTGTGTGTGTGTGTTTGTGTGTGTATACAGGGTTGTTTCCATACGCTGCCTCTTATAAAGAAATACTGCTTCACCTTCATTTTTGAAAGACAGCATTGTTGGATATAGGATACTTCATTGTCAGTTTTGTTTTCTTTAAGAACTTTAAATGTGCTAGCCCACTGCGTTCTCTCTTCCATTGTTTCTGATTAGAATTCAGCTGCTATTTTATCAGAGTTCCTTTGTAAGTGATGAGTCATTTTTCTCTTGCTGTTTTCAAGATTTTCTTCTTGACTTTGACTTTGACTTTCAGCATTTTTACTATGATGTGTCTATTTTTGGGACTTTGAATTTATTCTACTTTGAGTCATTGAGCTTCCTGGTTATGTACATTAATGTTTTTCAATAAATTTGGGAAGTATTTAGCCATTATTTCTTCAAATCTATATTTTTTTGTTCTTTCTCTCTCTCCTCCTAGAACTCCCATTATATACATGCATGCTGTACATTTAATGGTGTCTCACATTTCTCTATGGCTTGGCTGTTTTCATTTATCTTCATTCTTCTTCTTCCTCTCTTCTTCATCTTGCATGAGCTCCATCAATCAATCATCAAGTTCTTAAAGTTTGCTAATTCTTCTGTTGGTTCAAGTTGGCTGTTGAGTCCCTTTAATGAATTTTTCATTTTGGTTATTGCACTTTCAACTCCAGTATTTCCATTTGGTTATTTTTAATATAATTTCTCCCTCGTTATTTATATTCTCTTTTTTGATATGGCATTGTCATCTTACTTTCCTTTACTTCCTAATCATGGTTTCCTTTAGTTCTTTGAAGTCTTTGAAGTCTTTTTCTGTTAATCCAACATCTGTTTCCTCTCACAGGCAGTTTTTGTTGCCTGCTTTTTCTTCAGTGTATGGATCATACTCTCCTGTTTCTTTGCATGTCTTCTAAAGTTTTTGTTGGAAACTGGAATGGTAGATATATTTTAGCAAGTCTGGGTCCTGGTTCTCCCCACTTATTATTGTTATTTACTTGTGTACTTATTCAGTGACTGGCTGGGTTATTTTAGTGAAGTCTATTTCCCCCATCACGAGGGAGCTAGTGTGAAACCTCTAATGTTACTTCACAGGGAATGCAGTCTTGAGTATGCTCACAGTCACTGAAAATAGTTATGGCAGGGCTCTCTTTGGCTGTCTCAGTTCCCTGACCATACTCAACAGTTAAGCTCCACTAATTACTAATTGTTTTATTGTTTCCAAAAATTCCCTGAGGGATAAATTGCTTCACAGATTTATCCAATCAAATTCAGACTTTTTTGAAGGGATAGTTCCCCAAGTTAGGGTTTGAGATTTGTCCTGACCCCTGAAAGGTTCTTCCCAATTGTCTCTTTTCCTGTTTCTGCCAGGGAAACTATCTGTCCTATAGAGTGTGTATCTCCAATAACAGTGTCCTCCCGATGACCTTTCACCACAATTTTCAATGTTTTTGAGAATGCCATTAAGCTTGAACTTTACACTCTACTGCAAAAGAAGTCAGTTAGTTCCACTGGGGAGGGATTTTGAACTAACACTAACCCTAACTTCTCCTCCCAGGCAAAATCTCTGAGCCAAGGCTCTTGTGCTGGGGGAATGAATGATGGCATGCTTCTGAATGACACCCTCACTTGAGACGATGAACACTTGGTGGATGGGGGGACCCCCAGGCCTCCTCAGTTTGCTTTTTTCAGCAGTGAACCTCCCACCCATGAATTGGAGCCAGGATGACTGGGGCCCAGTATTTTCAGTGGTGCAATCCCTAATGGTAGAGCCTCTGTCCTATTTAGTGGGAAATGGGTAGAAGACAGGAGTCTCTACCTCTCAGCTGCATTCATTTGGAACTTAGCCTCAGCAACAGGTAGCTTGGGCAGGATGAGAAATGTAAACAGCTTGCACCTCCGGGGAAAACTGCCCTTTGAAAGCTGGTGGAAGAGTGAGCCCTATGTTTTCTACTGTACCAGTCTGGAGTGATGGGCTGAGCTGGGAGAGAGAAGGCTTGGTTCAAACATTACATATTCTCCCAGTTCTTACTAGTTTTAGTAGAGTCTCTCAAACATGCTGTTTTTCTCAGTGGCCTTACACTCTTAAAATCAGTGGCCTTATGCTCTTAAAATCATTTCCAGAGATTTTAAATAGTTGGGCTTTTTATCTTCTTTTTTCTTTCTTTTTTTTTTTTTTTCAGACCAGAGATCACTTTCACTGGGGAGCAGGTCTGTGGAGCTCAGTCTGTCATGCTGAAAGTGGAACTCTGCACACTGTCTATTTTTAACACTTTAGAACTTTGGGTTCTGCTTAATTCAGGCAAAAAAAAAAAAAAAATCCATTACAAAGGTCATTTCTTCGACTACTACAAGTGAACGATTCAATATTTACAATAGACAGAGGATTGTTTTTTTTGGTCCTTGTCTGGTAGTAGCAGTTCTTTTTCTAAATAAATATACTTTGCACTTCCCTTCTTGGCTCTTGCTCAGGACACAGCTGATAAAGCAATGATGTGCTGAGGGAGCTAGTGAGAGCAAACACTCTATGCTTCCCCTTGAGTCATAATTTTTTAAGTAACAAAATAAAATTTCCCTGGAATATTTATACTTTATACATCAAGCACATTGAGACATGCTGTTAGTTCCCACTTTTAATTACTCTTCTAATTGCTTTTCATTTTAAATCCTATCATAAACCTACTTTATACCACCTGCTCATTCACAGTAAAATGGGGAGAGAGTGGAGAGAAAGAGAGGGAGAACAGAAATTATGACTTAAATAAATTTATTTTAATCTTAGGCATTCAAAAATATGTTACATACAAGAACACTGCCTCCACTACTTGAGGGCATGAAGTAATGTAATCAAGAAACAGCATGCACTGTTATCTAAATCAGTTTGCATTTTACATATGAAATTCTAGACACACAGGCATAAAACTTACCCAACATACGTGTCGCTGTTATGTTCAAATAACATAGGTTCTGATCTAAGTTATTTTATAAACCACTAAAGATTGGGGGTATACTTTTTTAAATCAGAATTTCACATAGTGTGATTTTTCTGTCCACTTGCCACCTAGAAGTGTTTATTTAAAGTGTCAATTCTAGTTCCTATTCAAGTCATTATCTGTAGGGGCTGAGAACATAATAATGCATTTTTAACAAGCCCTCCAGGTGATTTCAGTGTACACTGAAGTTCGAGAGCTAGTCACTCTGTACCTGTTTTACGTGACGGGTTCATTGATGTGCTTTCCTGAAGGAGCTGATGCTTATGACGGAAAAAATGTTGGGATGGACATCAGGAAGAGGCTGCTCTGCCACTCAGGAGCAACTTGTTCATTCTGAGCATTGGTATTTTCATTTATAAAACTACAGTAATATTTCAGTTTGCTTCTTAGGGTTAATGTGAATATCAAATGAGATCCATCAATCCAGCAAAACCACTTTGCAAAATGGGACACTCTTTACAAACAGGGAACCTTAGATAAAAGTTTTGTTTTACCTTCACAATGACTAAGATATATTTTACAACTTTACTGGTATAGAAAGTAAAAAAAATTAGAAAATTATAATTACAGAATAAAACACAATAGGTATGAAAACCTGCTTTCAGTTTATTTCAACAGGTGACAGAAGCTAGAAAATGTGGTACATACATCAAAATATGTCCAAAGCTTACATACTGATGATCACCTTAAATAAATTTAGTGAGTCAGAATAAGTTATGGGTGACTTGCAATGATCGATAATAAGGATATTAATTATATTCTTGAATTGTAGCACCTACGTTTAGTTCCCAAAGAATAGAATGATTGTTATAGCCAGCAATATTTATCAAAGTGACACCAAAGTCACAATATATGAATTTACTCCTCACCTACTGAAATTTAAGACTTTGATTAAATCATGTGATGATACACGCAGGACATCCTAGAACTACTCTATATCAAAAGGACAACTCTGCTGACAGCTTCCCCTTGAAACATCTGCAAGTCGCCAAATTCCAGAGAGCATATGTCTGGAAATGGTATCAATGGCATACTGCTAAAGGGTGAATCACTGATCTGCCAGAAGTCCTCCACCTCTCTAAAAACATTTTGTTGCTATTAGAGGTCACTGATTATTTTTATTCAAGGAGAAAGGAACATTTACATTAGCTAGAGTTTTTCCTGTACAACGCCTAAAGCCTATGTAAAGGACGATCAATCAGAAGTTTACAGGGAAACTACCATCATGACCATAATCATGTGGGGAGGGAGAAGGCTGATGCACATCCTTTATAATACAGATAAGACAACTGTCAAATTTCAGGCAATCAGACTCTTGTTTTTTCCATGTATGTTTCTTGATGTGTCTAACTTAATAACATGGATGCGTGCATGACATTTAAAATCATAAAATTCTAGCTTAGAAAGAGACTATTGAAATAATCTACCTAAAAGAGGTAAACTCAAATACTTTCAGGATAATCAGCTGAGCTAAGTAAATAGAGACTGATGGTTGCAGCATAGAGACATTTGGATTCACATACTAGAAAGACAGAGACCACTGTTCCGTGAGCTCTGATTCACCCAGTCCTCTTGTTTATAAATGACAAAAGAAACTGAGAACGATAAAAATCCTGCAGCTTTTTAGTAGCAAGGCCCAGATTACAACCCAATTCCACTAATGTATTCAATTTGGGTTTGATTTATAATCTAAGCTAGGGACATTTTAACATGCCTGAAATAATTTATACATTTCCTAAACCCAAATTTGCAAGACATGTTTATACATTTTATTTTAAAGCATCCAATTTATGACTTTCATTCATTTAGATACCTTGGCAGAATAATTACTAAATACCCTAAAGTTTTTTGAATGCTTGATTTACACTATTAATTTATACAATATTTTTTCTTATTTTCTCAACTGTGCTATCATGACATGCTATATTCTATGTCTATATGTACACTCCCTTTCAAGAAGTATATATCTACATACTTGTACAGACACTTAAATTGTTTTCTGATACATCTACAGCCTAGGTGGCCAACAGATAAATTTTATATATGGCCTACTTTTCTAAAAAGTTAGTCAGTGAAATTATTTCTTCAGTAACATGGTGCTTAATGGATTATTAACCAACTAAATTGTGGGATTTTATTTAAATGAATTCTTGAACTGCAACTAGGATTCCAGATGGCTGGTATATTTAATAGGCAATATGGGAAAATGTAGAAGGTTAGGATAGCTGCCTCAAAAAATATTAAACAACGTTTAAAGCTTTTTGACATACTGGCAATACTACTCAAACACTGCAAAATGCTTTTATATGTTAAATACCACTAACAAATGGGTAAAACTCATAAGCATATGTTCTCACCTTTAAACAGGGGACACAACACACATAAATGCAAGGTCCTAAATAAATTATAAATTTATAACCAGATGTTGTAAGGGTAGATAAAAAATATGTTCTCAAAAAGCTAATAGCCAGCTCATTAAGGTCACAGTCACCTTCTGCTCTTCTAATACATTGAAATGAACATCATAGAAAACAGATATTGTGGAGAAAGCAGCCACAAGTTAATAGAGGGAAAATAAAAGAAAGTAGACAATTTGAGAACTTACCCTCAGTGACTTTAGTCTATGTATTAGGCACCACAAGGTAAAAATGCATTTTATTAAACCATGACCAACAGCAACATTTTATTTTATAAAATATACAAGTTAAAGTAGCTTCTTTCAGAAATACTTAATTGCAATTAATATTTATCCCTTAATAGAAAAAAAGGATTTATATTTAGAGTAAACATGGCTTTTAAAAGATTATATTTCTAGGGAAGAACGAATAGCTCTTAATGAGTAATGAAATAATGGGAAGAAAAGGAAAGGAAATGTTGAATGTGCTGAGTGTCAAGTGCCAGTGGAAATGCTGGGCCATTGATTGGAAGTCAAGAATAAATAATTTGGAGGGAAGCTATGGCTGGAGATTGATTTTATAAAACTCCTGCTGAGAATGATAGCTAAAACTATGAATTTTAATAGTCTATTAGGTATGAGGTAAACTAATAGATAACTAAGGAGGAAAATGTACAAAGAAGGAAGGACTAAAGCCCTAACTTTGTCTAAGCTTTGGACCCAGAATAGGGGACCCTGAGGAAAGGAAAGAAGCATGGTACTAAGAAGCAAGAAAATTGCAAGTTTAATGCTATTTTATTAAAGCCACTAAATAGTTTGATTTTAAGAAGAGCTAAAGATGCAAACAGGATAACTATACACACTTCTGAGCCACAGTTTCCTCATCTATTGAAGGACATGCCATAAAAATGCCCAAAGATTGCTTCCAGCTCAAGCAAATTCTGTCAGTTGGCAATTAGAAGTTTGGTTGCTTTAGTGGACTGAGAGAAAATTCAGATTTCAAGGGACTATTTAAAGAGCAGGTGGGTAGTCAATGGTTTCTCTCTGATGGCATCATCTTTGTCAATGACTTTCAAAATATTCTCATCATATAAAGTCACAAACATTTGCACACATCTATTTAATCTGTAGAATTGACTGTTCAAGATATAATTACAGCTATCTTTTTATTTTCACTAAATTCTTATAGCAAACTTTAAGAATAAAATGTTACTATTAATCACTAAGACATTCCTGAAACCAGCTTTGATCTTAATATTAACTTGGAAAGGCCAGTGAAGACATAAAGAATGAGTTACAACCATAGCAACAAAGTCAAACATGGTAACAAGAAAAAGGCAGAGTTACATCTTTCTAGGCAAGAGGGCCCTGACTCTGCTCTCTACACATGGTGACTCCCATGATTTATGGTTTAAAAGAAATGCTTAAATACTACTATAAGAAAGTAGTTGGAATAATATTACTAAGAGGATAGTATTATTTTGGACAAAATATTAGGAAAGATAGAGGACCAACCCACTAGATGAAATATTATTTATGAACTTGTGTGCACTAATAAATTTCTGAGAAAGAGATAGACTACATACAGATAGAATAGCAAAGAGAAAAACAAGACTATATTCATAGATGAATGTCACATACTTTTATTAGAAACTGATAGTACTAAACTTAATCCAAATAGAAATGTAAACAACATAATGAATTGATTGTATGTGATATATACTGATATATCTATATTTATAGAATACTATACCCTAAAAGGAGAAAATATACATATTTTAAAACATATGAAATAGAATATATGGAACATTTACAAAATTTTATCAGATACTAGGTCTTAAAAAAGTTTCAAAAATTTGTCATGTCCTAGAGGGGTGGGATAGGGAGGGTGGGAGGGAGACGCAAGAGGGAGGGGATATAGGGATATATGTATACGTATAGCTGATTCACTTTGTTATACATAATAACACACCATTGTAAAGCAATTATACTCCAATAAAGATGTTAAAAAAATTTGTCATGTTGGACCCCAATTTGTATATATTACATTTTGTGTATAATATATTGTATTTATATTACAAAATATAATTTCCTTGCAGCTATAGGTATTTACGTGACTGAGGTCTTACTAATAAAATGGAGTGGAAATGATGACTGTAACCTCTGTTCCCCTTGTTACAAGTAAGTTATTTGCCTCAGATTTTCTTTCTTTCTTCTTTTCTATAAGCTGGACTTCAGATAGGCACCAACGAGCTTTCACTCTGCAGACAAGGAAGGCACCTTGGGGAGAGCAGAACAACTAAGATGGAAGGAACCAGAACACTTGAACTACCCTGTAGAGCAGAGCTGTCCCTCTGGCCTGGACCAGGCAGACTGTTATATAAGAGAGAAATACATTTCCATCCTATTTAAGCCACTCTAGTATCTTTGTTACAGCAACTTAGAATTGATGCTAAAAATATTTTTCAAAGGATTTAAAACCACTGGAACGATGTAGATCCTTTCCAGTTAATGCGGACATGTCTGTATAGGATTTCAATAACTTTGGTATTATAAAACATCCCACGCTCACTCACTAACACATATACTCTATCGCTAGCAAGTTGATGTCAGAACTAAGTCCTTTTATCTATAGTACATTGTTCTCAATTTTCAACTCTCCCATGATTCAAGATTGCACTCAAATGTTTAATGAGAAAACTGCTGTTTCAAACAAAGGCTAACATTTTGCATATCATAAAAATTATATGTATATACAATAAAACTGCCAAAAGATCAAAGATTCTACAAAGCATTTAGATTAGTAGGCAGTTTCATGCATTTCTACCTTAAATAGGTTAAGTTTAAGAGTTTTCTTCTAAGTAGAGAGATCATAGACCACAACTTAGGCTTATAAAATGTATTTGCTAGATTGAACACAGACTTAAGCAAAAATTGTTGATTTTTGAGTGTCAACAATGTGCTTGGCATTGTGCACTTTGCATCATATGCCTGCATATACCTAATAATCTCCATGTGTTTGCTGAATTGAATTTGTAGTATTTCATCTTTTATCTTTTAAAAAATCCCAATAAAGAAATTATTGTTAAATCTATTAGTCAGATGAGGGAAGTCTGATATAGACAGATTAGCTCATTGGCTGGAGATCAGAGTTGTGAAATGCCTGCTGTGGAATATGAACAAGGGTCTCTCTAACCACTGGACTGTTTTAGCAAGAAACCAAGTGAGCTTTGAAGACTAGAAATAATTTTTTAAATCCTCAAACTTTTTTTTCCAGTGTAAAAATTATGACAAAAAACCTTGTCATTAGTCTAGATCTTTGGGTTTAGATATCCCATTCATGAGAAACTTTTACAATGCTTGAGTTGACTTTTCAGCTCTGCTGTTGACTAGCTATGTGACCTGGGGCAAATTTTTTTATATGTAAAATTGAAATATTAAATTAACTTTTAGTGGATTTAAATAAAATATAGGCAGGTAAGCATATTTCGTTTAATTTAAAGTAGCTTTGAAACTTATAAATTTAAACAAAAAATTAAATCTTTCAGAAATTCATCAAATATTTATAAATTTATCATTCACCAAATATTCATCAAATGCTGAATTTGGTAATTAGCAGTATTTAGCAATATATTTTTTATTAAATATCAGCAAATAGTTTTTACTAAATTAGGTCAACCAATTTTAATCTATTTATCAATACCTAGCTCTTTCCTCTTTTTCTCTACCATTACCGCGTTCCTTTTCTCTGACTTCTTTAAAAGAAATCTTTCTTTACAAATATAAATGTAGATCATCATGGATAAATTTATCAACAAATACTTGTCAAATAATGTTATCTTTCAAAAAAGTGGTGCTAGGCACATTGAGAGATAAAAGAGAAGGAAAAGGATTCATTAATCACAAGGAGCTTGCTAACTTATTTGGGAGAAAAAAAGATATACCAGAAATAATACAGTATATAAGAACTGAGAATTCAAATTGAGAAGCAGAGTATGTAAAGCAAATATAAATTCAGAGAAAGGGGTAATTAGTGGTGGTGAGAGGTCTTCTCTGAACCAGGGAGGACATGAGAGAATGGCTCATTGCCAACTTATTTATTAAGCCTATTCAAGTGTTTCCTTTAGAAGAGACAGTCATTATGGCCATTTGTGTTTCTAAGACCAGTACTTAACATTCAAAATACATTTCCAAACAATCAACATATAGTATAAACTTAATAGGATCTATCTTTTGGACTTATGTATATTTTATTGTGGATTTGAAATACTCCCCATGTAAATTCTTCTATTATTGTACTGTGTACCAGTCACAGTCAAGGTAGGAAAATAGAACTAGTTAATGTTAATAAGAGAATTTTATACAGGAAATTAGTTAAGCTGATATTAGAAAACCAAGGAAAAAAACAGGAATACTGAGATGAAAAATAATAACTGTAAGAAACAGGTAACAGCCCTAAGACTAAGGGACCAAAAGGAAGAGTAGGGTTATCAGAAGTTAGCAGTTTGGAGGAAAGACCCTGCAGATCTAGAACCAAAGACTTTGAGGAGCAGACACTGCAGGGTTAACTTTAATATCTCTGGAACCTCAGAGAGGACGCCTGCACAGCTGGGTCCAGACCCTGAGGGAGGGAGGGAGGGAGGGAGGCCAGCTTGTTGATGATGACATTGCTGCCAAGGCTGCTTCTAAGAGTAGTGAAAAACCTGGGAACTAGAAGCAACAGCTGCTGCCCAAGGTGAAGGGCCAAGGCTGGAGCAATGCCAACAAGAACCAGCAAACAGGAAAAGGAAATCCCTTTCTCTCCCTTCCTGTTGTTTGCACTTGTTCTAGTGTCCCTATGGCAGAACCTAACGGGGAGCCAGTTGGCAAAGAAGAAATGTGCTTGGCAGAGTGCCAGCCCCAGCATCAAAATATGTGTATGGAGGATGAATTCATAGCTGAGAACAAAAGCTTAATAACTAGCACAATCACGTTCTAAGATGAGGACTGGAATGTAAACATTCCATAATAAACTTACCATTTTACTATGAAATTGAAATCCCTCCCACGTAATTTTATTGTACTGCATTTAGCTTTTGTTATTGCTAAATGTGCATCTCTCGGTGGGAAAAAGAAAGAAAAAAATTCTTGAAAAGTGAGTGAATGTAATAATATAATCACCAACCATTTAGAGACTATCACTAAAAGGAAGAAAATATTTTACTTTCATTACAGTCGTGTTTAGTGCAAGCAAAATTTTAACAGACAAATTAATATAGATGAGAAGGAATTAGAGATTACAGAATATCCCTATGTGTGCTAATGAATAACCACTACATACCATGTGAGAACAACAGAGTAGAAGACTAAGTGGTAAATGATGACACTCATGAGCAGCAGCTGTGTAACATTTTTCATGATCTTCCTACTTTTGTACATGAAGCAGAAAATCCCTTTCTGTAATCAAGGTGCTGTCTGGATTAGAGGCATCTTAAGGCTCTGTTGGGGGAAGATCTGCTTTCAAGCTCAGCCTTGTAAGTGTAAGCATAGGCTCAGGTCCTTGGTGGCCACTGGCCAGAAACATCAGCTCCTGACTACAAGGGGATCCCTTAGGGTAGGTGTGAAATAACAAGACATATATATATATATATATATATATATATATATATATTTATATTTATATATGTCTCTTCCCCCTGATTCCTGACACAGCATTCCTGAAACCCTTGTAAATAGGATTGCCAGGAGAATCTTTCTTTCTAACATTTAGAGTTCGACCCCAGTTCTTGACACAGAGCTTCTAAGACTTTGTAATTACTTTAGTGATAGGAGCATCTGACACCAAACTCCTAAATCCCTTGAATTTCCTGGCTGATGTAAGTGTCTTTTGTTCTAATGAGGTGACTCTTGGTAGGCTCCTAGATGGGGGCTGGTAACAAGAAAGACCAATCCATGATTGGAAATTTGAGACTTTCAAGCCCCAACCCTTATTCTCTGGAGAGGAGAGAAGGGCTGAAAATGGAGTTGCAAAATATTAGAAAATCAAATACAAAACTATATAAAACAAAACCACATTGTGATCAACTGGGAATTACTGCAGGGATGTAAAATTAGTGCAATAAGTAAAAATCAATAATGTAATTCACCTCATTAATAGAACAAAGGTTAAAACTCATAATCAGCTTAATAGATACAGAGAAAGCCTTTGACAAAAATCAACATCCATGCACTAAAAAAAAGTTCTCAGCACACTTGGAAAATAAAAGAATGTCCTTAATTTGATAGAGGGCAACTAAAAAAAAACCAAACAAATGAAAAAAAAAAAAAAAAAACTACAGCTGATGTTATACTTAACGGTGAAATACTGAATGATTATTCTGTAAGATCAGGAGCTATGCAAAGTTGTCCACTCCAGCCTTTTATAGCTATTTTACTATAATGAGTGTTCACAGTGAAATACAGCAACAATATTGGGAAAGAAAGAATAAATCTGTCTGCACCCACAGACAGCACACTTGCTTACACAGAAAGTCTTAAGGACTCTACTAAAAAAAATCTTAGAATTATTAAGTAAAATTAGCATGATCACAGGATATGAAGCCAATATACAATAATTTATTGCATTTATTTATACTAGGAAATTGAAATTTTTAAATGAGACTATTTATAATAGTATGACAAAATGTGACAAACCTAGGAATACATTTAACAAAAGATGCTTAAGATTGTAAGTCTGAAAGCCACAAAATATTACTGTGAGAAATTAAAGGCAATTTAAATAAATAGATAACTATACTACATTCATAGATTGGAAGATTCAGTATTATTAAGATGTCTACTCTCCCCAAACTGATCTATGGATTCATTGTAATACCAATCAAAATCCCACTAGGCATTTTTGTGCAAATTGACACACTGATTTGAACATTTATATGAAAATCTAAATAACCTAAAATAGCCTAAACAATTGTTAAGTTTTAAATTATTTTTTATTTTTTCTTAATTTAAAAATGTTTATAGATATAGGAGTCAAACTGGTGAGATAGTCACCTGTGTATAAATGGGGGACAATATATAGTGCAGGTGTTTCCAAAATTGTGTTTTGAGGAACAACAGTGCCTGCAAGATGATGACATGAGTTCTATGATCTAATAAAATTAGTAAAACATGGCAAACAAAATGTTCATCTTGAAAGTTTTAACATTTTTTGGGCTGTGAGTGATTCTAAAACAAATATAACTAGTTTTACTTAATATATTGTCTCCTAAACTTTTTGAACCATAGGCCGTTCTCTCTAAAAATCTCCACCTTTCAGTTTAACATCTTTTAACATCTTCACCCCTGTGCAGCACAGTGTGGGGAACACAAACTAGCATTTTCTCCTCAGCACTCTTTGTAGTAAGGGAATAAAAACAGATGCATTAACATCACAAAAGGAGAGAGAAAAGTTATTTCATGACAGCAAATACAATAACTTGTAGTAGAATTGCACAGAATATTCTGTTTAGAAAGCATGTCCTCCTTTATATGTGGTTTTCACTTAAATGATTAAACGTAATTGCCATTTCAATACTTCAGTTAGCTAGAAATTCTTTTAGGTGAAAGAGCTTATACCAATAATTCAGGATACCATAATTTAAGAGTTTACACTATATCACTGTATACTTCTTAAGTATGTCCTTTGTGTTAGTTCATTTTATGTTCATGGTTAATCATAGATTCCTTGTGGGCTAGAATATGTCTTTTTTTTCCCACTAAATGTAATTAAGTGCTGCATACATATTCACTAGGAGTTTAATAAATGTTTTTAATCAATATTTCATGGAAACTATTGAGATTCAGTATCTCCAGATTTCTTATTTTTTAAACCAGAAGTTACATTGATTAATTTGTTTATTTGTTACTTAACATTTAGTTTAAAATATATTTCCATTTAAGTTTACATTTTTGAGACTGTTCTTAGCTAGCTGGTTATATTGCTAGATGTCAAATTGCTACTTAACAATTATCCTGATTTGTTCATGTGATTATATACAATTTTACATTTTGGGTGTAGTATCTGCTTATGTGTATCAACAAGATGTTTTTTATTCAGATAAATGTATTGAATTAATTACTGTCTAACAAAGTGGGTTATAATCTTAACTAGAAGGACATGCCCTATATAGTATATCCAAACCGTGCCACCTCAAATTCCTTTAAATATGCTCACTCAAATGATTGATATAGATGACTTGGAATGAAAACACAATATACTATGTTGGATTAGTAAAGTAGGCTTTGACTGTAAATAGTGGAAAGTATTCATGAAATAATGGAATATTCATATAAACAAGTAGAAAATGTCATTGATCAAAATCAAAAATATTATACAAGAAAGTATTGAGGCTCCTAACCAACTTACAGACCTAAAAACATTCTAATAACACAAAATCATTTTATTTAAAAAGTTGTCAGTATCTATTACTGTAAAAGTACCAGATTTTCAGTTATATAATCTACCTAATACTAAACAGGAGACTGGGTAAATAAAGGATACTAGAATAGATACATAAACATTTATAACAAGGACCACATTTTACATATACTAGTTTCAATAAAGAAATGAATAATGAAACACATCTTTTTGAAAAGAGCAACTACTAAATCAAATAATCTAGCTGGATCTACATGAATCAACACAGATGCATTTCCAAAGCATAATAAGTGAAAAAACCAAGGATAGATTTACTGGAAAAGATAGGTTTATAATTTTATTATTTATGTAAATACAAAAAAATACCATCCCTTTTTCTGGGATGATAAACGTCAGGAGAGAGAGAAGGGAAATATATTGTGGGAAATGAGTTTAGTTGTATCTGTAATGTCTAATTTATTAGAAAGAGATATAGGAGGAAGGAAGGGAGGGAGGGAAAGGCAAAGAGAGAGAGAGAGAGAAATCTAAGGCAGAAACAAGCAAACAAAAACCAGTATTTAATGTCATTCACAACCAAATCTATAATCTCAATGTATATTTTTCATAGTTCCTTGAGTATTTGGGGACAAGAGGAGGAAATGAAGAGATGAGATTCTAGAATTTATAACTATCAATCCACCTTATGTTTAAGCATCCAGGACAAAGTGGCTTCAGAGAAGCACATCTATCCACAGTGATGCGTAAACTGCCATCTCAGTGCCACAGCATTAATTAATGCTCAAAGGAACATACTTGGTAATGCCCTCCTGGGAATGGCACTTGAAGAGCAAATTTTAGAAACTTTAAGTTCTTCCCTCCACTGCATGTTGAAAGACCAGTTTGAGTTAATTAAAATGAAGTGGTGAAATCATAACTACTCTAGTTACAACTTAAATTTTCAGTATTCAATCACCAATAACAATAACTTTTCCCCTCCTGATCACCTTCAAAAGGAGTGTAAACCAAATAAACACCCACAGGGACAGACTTATTTGGATGCATCTGTAGCATACATTGTTGGTGACCATCCATAACTCCTTGGCAGCAGCATTTGCACTGACAGCTTCTTGCTGCAAGCCCCAGTGACTCTAAAAACTCTCTGGAATATGTGGTAAGTGGTCTTATTTACATTTTACAGATGAAATATTGCCAAAGAGATTGAGCAGGTAATTATTTTTTTTAAAAAGAAAATTTGAATACTTTTAAATACGAGAATTCTTGAATATAAAAGATGTATATTTTAAAATGTAGCCATCCATTTCCCCCCACTCAAATTAAATTACTATTCACTTTTGCATCCCTCTCTCTCATTCACGCGTGCACATGCGCTCTCTCTCTCTCTCTCTCTCCCCCTTCCCCACCTTTATCTTCATCTTTAACTAAGACTGCAAATTGATTTCCTGCACCCATTCTCTCCTTATGTCTTATCTAAACAAGCTAGAATGCTACATGTCTCAGTATCCCTAGCATTGAGGGGTACTATACAACTAAACTTGTCTAATGAGATACAAATGAAAGTTAGTCTGTATCCCTGAAAAGAATGGAGACATGTCTTTATGAACTCTGTCTCTTGCTTCTGGTTTAGAATGCAAAAACGACAACTAAAGCTCCAACAGCCATTTTGGATCATGAGCTGACATAAAAATTCTGAAAACAGCAGAGAAGGAAATTACGTGGTTGGGTGCCACCATGATGTCGCCATACCAGCCCTGGTAACCTATCTCTTTCATGTGATAGAGAAATCAACTTCTATCTTCTTTAAACCACAATCTCTGGGTTTTATGTCACATGCAGTTGAATATAATTCTACATGATATCTATTAAAATTATACAAGGACTCTATTAACATGTTGCCAGTAGAATTTAACAGACAACAGAATGTATAGCTCACTTGACCACCTTCTTCAAGTCCAATCTACTCGACTCCTGTTTAGAAGTTTCCACTGCTATGTGTTTATGATTTATCCTTCCACTCCCTTTCTTAAAACTTTACATATGTATCCATAGCAAATGTAAAGTTTGGTTTTATGTATTTTCATTAATTTACATAAAGGATAACATGCTTTTCATGCAACTCACTTTTTTCACTCCATAATGTTTTAACGATGTTTCCACACTGATCTATATAATTTTTATAAATGAGTAAATTTAAAAAATATTTATGTCTGTATATATCACTTTTTATTCATTTCTTGATTAGCATATGTATCATTTGCTTCTAATAATTCACTATTCTCTCCAGTCTGAAATGAATATCTCTGATGTCTCATTCCACATATAAGTAAGTATATTATAGAGTAGATTCCTAGCACTGTAAATGTGGGTCATATGAATTGCACCTTTTCAGTTCTCATAGATGTTTCAGGTGTTCTCGTAAAGAAAGATATAGTTAACACCATTTTTACATAGCAAGGACAATCTTGATAGTCTTTACAGGTTTACTGTTCTGAGGAATCCCCATATAAATCTGACTTTTATTCACATCCATACACTTTTATTAATATAACCAATATTGTAAAAATTTTAAATAATAGGAGTAGACCTCTGTGGTTTCCTGTTATTTGCTTGGTGAGAAAGATGATGGAGGGAAACAAAGAGATTAAGGGGACCAACAGCAAAGAGAAATTTAGCACCAAGAGAATAAAATGATCAGTATGCTGAAAACAACAACATCTTCCCTACTTTCTATTACTTACAACTGATGGGCAGACAAAGATAAATGGCAATGTGAAAAAGAT
Organism: Eubalaena glacialis; assembly: GCF_028564815.1. Classification (NCBI taxonomy): domain Eukaryota; kingdom Metazoa; phylum Chordata; class Mammalia; order Artiodactyla; family Balaenidae; genus Eubalaena; species Eubalaena glacialis. Next base: position 174,783,722 of record NC_083716.1, on the reverse strand, counting down.
AAGGTTTTCTCTGACTAATAATTCTTTTCTGTCTCATGGCACCTTCTATTTGACTTCTACTCAAAGGTCTCAGCTTTATATCTACAGATAAGCTCTAGTTTTATAAATTCAGAAAATAAGGCACAGTGAGACTTGTTTAAGACTATGGCAGCCAGTGGAGTCCATGACTATAAATCTTCTATTATGTCTATTCACCTTAATAAACACCCTCCATCTTAGAAATTGTGGCCATGTGCCCTTAAACAGTCAGTAATATCTAAAATGCTTACTTTCTTCAAAGTTACATTTTAAATGTTAATTTATGGGAAGCAGAGCTGTGTTGAATTATCATTTACAATATGTCAATCTCTTACTTTGAAGTCCAGAGAATGATGTTTGTGAACAGTGAAAACTCAGCTTTATTATTTTTTTGCAATCATTTTGCTTTCAAAATACATCAAAATATACCTCAAAGACAAAAAATCAAATTATAATCTTTGACATGTTTTTCAAACATGAATGCTTTCTTATAAGACATTTTTGCATAGCTTCTGTAGATTTTGATGACATAATTTAAAATTATAATACATTTCCCCAGTATAAGGGAAGGTTCATTTTTAATATGAAATCAACTTAAAAATACTTTCTCAGTGTTTCTTCTGTTAATCAGAGAAATAATCAGCAATCATTCAATAGTATAACCAGTTATTTCATTTATATTTCAAAATATATATGCATCCCAAACTTAATGCATTATTTTATGAATCCTTTTTTAAATTTCAAATAACCAACCTGGTGTCACAAAGTGATTGCCACAAGATTAAAAGCCTAATGTAGAAAGCTAAAACTTTCTTTTATAAAAATATTCATTATTTTTCTTTAACATTACCTAGGTCAAAAATAAGTGGATTTTTTGATAAATTTCAGAAAATATGTCTATATAGTTAACAGGGTCTCCTCAATAGTCAAGAAAAGATAGACTGTTAATGTTTTACATTAGAATTTCGGTACTAGTCCTAGGTAAATGGAATGTGTCTTACTGGCAGCTGTATGAAAAATGCTTACTAGAGTAGCTCAGACTTTGTATTAAAGATAGGTGTGTGCATGAGTTTTGAAATAGACTGTAACAATTTAATTATATTCAAATAATAATATAAAAAAATGTAAAATTCAAATTTGTAAGTAATATAAATTCAAATATAATATAATAAAATTCAAATAAAATGTGTGTTTGAGATTAATTGGCATCCTCACGATAAATAGCCATGCAGAAAAATATATTAACCAGGGCTTTTTTTTTTTTTAACATTCTTATTGGAGTATAATTGCATTACAGTGTTGTTAGTTTCTGCTGTATAACAAAGTGAATCAGCTATATGCATATGTATATCCCCATATCCCCTGCCTCTTCCGTCTCCCTCCTACCCTCCCTATCTCACCCCTCTAGGTGGACACAAAACACCGAGCTGATCTCCCTGAGCTATGCAGCTACTTCCCACTAGCTATCTATTTTGCATTTGGTAGTGTATATATGTCCATGCCACTCTCTCACTTCGTCCCAGCTTACCCTTCCCCCTCCCCATATCCTCAAGTCCATTCCCTACATCTGCGTCTTTATTCCTGTCCTGTCACTAGGTTCATCAGAACCATTATATTTTTTAGATTCCATATATATGTGTTAGCATACGGTATTTGTTTTTCTCTTTCTGACTTCACTCCATACGACAGATTCTAGGTCCATCTACCTCACTACAAATAACTCAATTTTGTTTCCTTTTATGGCTGAGTAATATTCCATTGTATATATGTGCCTCATCTTCTTTATCCGTTCATCTGTTGATGGACACTTAGGTTGCTTCCATGTCCTGGCTATTGTAAATAGAGCTGCAATGAACATTGTGGTACATGACTCTTTTTGAATTATGTTTTCTCAGGGTATATGCCCAGTAGTGGGATTGCTGGGTCATGGTAGTTCTATTTTTAGTTTGTTAAGGAACCTCCATACTGTTCTCCATAGTGGCTGTATCAATTTACATATCCACCAACAGTGTAAGAGGGTTCCCTTTTCTCCACACCCTCTCCAGCATTTATTGTTTGTAGACTTTTTTGATGATGGCTATTCTGATGGGTGTGAGGTGATACCACATTGTAGGTTTGATTTGCATTTCTCTAATGATTAGTGATGTTGAGCATCCTTTCATGTGTTTGTTGGCAATCTGTATATCTTCTTTGCAGAAAGGTCTATTTAGGTCTTTTGCCCATTTTTGGATTGGGTTGTTTGTTTTTTTGATATTGAGCTGCATGAGCAGCTTGTATATTTTGGACATTAATCCTTTGTGAGTTGCTTCGTTTGCAAATATTTTCTCCCATTCTGAGGGTTGTCTTTTCTTCTTGTTTATGGTTTCCTTTGCTGTGCAAAAGCTTTTAAATTTCATTAGGTCCCATTTGTGTATATTTGTTTTTATTTCCATTTCTCTAGGAGGTGGGTCAAAAAGGATCTTGCTGTGATTTATGTCATAGAGTGTTCTGCCTATGTTTACCTCTAAGAGTTTGATAGTGTCTGGCCTTATATTTAGCTGTTTAATCCATTTGGAGTTTATTTTTGAGTATGGTGTTAGGAAGTGTTCTAATTTCATTCTTTTACATGTAGCTGTCCAGTTTTCCCAGCACCACTTATTGAAGAGGCTGTCTTTTCTCCATTGTATACTCTTGCCTCCTCTATCAAACATAAGGTGACCCTATGTGCGTGGGTTTATCTCTGGGCTTTCTATCCTGTTCCATTGATCTATACTTCTGTTTTTGTGCCAGTATCATACTATCTTGATTACTGTAGCTTTGTAGTATAGTCTGAAGTCCAGGAGCCTGATTCCTCCAGCTCCATTTTTCTTTCTCAAGATTGCTTTGGCTATTCGGGGTCTTTTGTGTTTCCATACAAATTGTGCAATTTTTAGTTCTAGTTCCCTGAAACATGCCATTGGTAGTTTGATAGGGATTGCACTGAATTGGTTGATTGCTTTGGGTAGTATAGTCATTTTCACAATGTTGATACTTCCAATCCAACAACATAGTATAACTCTCCATCTGTTTGTATCATCTTTAATTTCTTTCACCAGTGTCTTACAGTTTTCTGCATACAGGTCTTTAGTCTCCTTAGGTAGGTTTATTCCTAGGTATTTTATTCTTTTTGTTGCCATGGTAAATGGGAGTGTTTCCTTAATTTCTCTTTTGGATTTTTCATCATTAGTGTATAGGAATGCAAGAGATTTCTGTGCATTAATTTGGTATCCCACCACTTTACCAAATTCATTGATTAGCTCTAGTAGTTTTCTGGTAGCATCTTTAGGATTCTCTATGTGTAGTATCATGTCATCTGCAAACAGTGACAGATTTACTTCTTCTTTTCTAATTTGGATTCATTTTAGTTCTTTTCCTTCTCTGATCGCTGTAGCTAAAACTTCCAAAACTATGTTGAATAATAGTGGTGAGAGTGGGCAACCTTGTTTTATTGCTGATCTTAGAGGAAATGGTTTCAGTTTTTCAATATTGAGAACGATGTTCGCTGTGGGTTTGTCATATATGGCCTTTATCATGTTGAGGTAGGTTCCCTCTATGCCTACTTTCTGGAGAGTTTTTATCATAAATGGGTGTTGAATTTTGTCAAAAGCTTTATCTTCATCTATTGAGATAATCATATGTTTTTTACCCTTCAGTTTGTTAATATGGTGTATCACATTGATTGATTTGCACATATTGAAGAATCCTTGCATTCCTGGGATAAACCCCACTTGATCATGGTGTATGATCCTTTTAATGTGCTGTTGGATTCTCTTTGCTAATATTCTGTTGACGATTTTTGCATCTATGTTCATCAGTGATATTGGCTTGTAGTTTTCTTTTTTTGTGACATCTTTGTCTGGTTTTGGTATCAGGGTGATGGTGGCCTCGTAGAATGAGTTTGGGCGTATTCCTCCCTCTGCTATATTTTGGAAGAGTTTGAGAAGGATAGGTGTTAGCTCTTCTCTAAATGTTTGATAAAATTCACCTGTGAAGCCATCTGGTCCTGGCCTTTTGTTTGTTGGAAAATATTTAATCACAGTTTCAATTTCAGTGCTTGTGATTGGTCTGTTTATATTTTCTATTTCTTCCTGGTTCAGTCTTGGAAGGTTGTGCTTTTCTAAGAATTTGTCCTTTTCTTCCTAGTTGTCCATTTTATTGGCATATAGTTGCTTGTAGTAATCTCTCATGATCCTTTGCATTTCTGCAGTGTCTGTTGTTACTTCTCCTTTTTCATTTCTAATTCTGTTGACTTGAGTCTTGTTTTCTTGATGAGTCTGGTTAGTGGTTTATCAATTTTGTTTATCTTCTCAAAGAACCAGTTTTTAGTTTTATTGACCTTTGCTATTGTTTCTTTCATTTCTTTTACATTTATTTCTGATCTGATCTATATGATTTCTTTCCTTCTGCTAACTTTGGTTTTTTTTGTTCTTCTTTCTCTAATTGCTTTAGGTGTAAGGTTAGGTTGTTTATTTGAGATTTTTCTTGTTTCTTGAGGTAGGATTGTATTGCTATAAACTTCCCTCTTAGAACTGTTTTGCTGCATCCCATAGGTTTTGGGTTGTCGTGTTTTCATTGTCATTTGTTTCTAGGTATTTTTAAAATTTCTTCTTTGATTTCTTCAGTGATCTCTTGGTTATTTAGTAGTATATTGTTTAGCCTTCATGTGTTTGTATTTTTTACAGTTTTGTTTCCTTTAATAGATACCTAGTCTCATAGCGTTGTGGTCAGAAAAGATACTTGATACGATTTCATTTTTCTTAAATTTACCAAGGCTTGATTTGTGACCCAAGATATGATCTATCTTAGAGAATGTTCCATGATCACTTGAGGAGAAAGTGTATTCTGTGGTTCCTGGATAGAATGTCCTATAAGTATCAATTAAGTCCATCTTGTTCAATGTGTCATTTAAAGCTTGTGTTTCCTTATTTATTTTCATTTTTGATGATCTGTCCATTGGTGAAAGTGGGGTGTTAAAGTCCCCTATTATGATTGTGTTACTGTCAATTTCCCCTTTTATGGCTGTTAACATTTTCCTTATGTATTGACGTGCTCCTATTTTGGGTGCCTAAATATATACAGTTGTTATATCTTCTTCTTGGATTGATCCCTTTATCATTATGTAGTGTCCTTCTTTGCCTCTTGTAATAGTCTTTATTTTAATGTCTATTTTTTCTGATATGGGAATTGCTCCTCTAGGTTTCTTTTGATTTCCATTTGCATGGAATACCTTTTTCCATTCTCTCACTTTCAGGCTGCATGTGTCCCTAAGTCTGAAGTGGGTCTCTTGTGGACAGCATACATATGGGTGTTGTTTTTATATCCATTCAGCCAGGCTATGACTTTTGGTCGGAGCATTTAATCCATTTACATTTAAGGTAATTATCAATATCTATGTTCCAACTACCATTTTCTTAATTGTTTTGGGTTTGTTTTTGTAGGTCTTTTCCTTCTCTTGTGTTTCCTGCCTAGAGAAGTTCCTTTAGCATTTGTTGTAAAGCTGGTTTGGTGGTGCTAAATTCTCTTAACTTCTGCTTGTCTATAAAGGTTTTAATTTCTCCATCAAATCTGAATGAGATCCTTGCTGGGTAGGGTAATCTTGGTTGTAGGTTTTTCCCTTTCATCACTTTAAATATGTCCTGCCACTGCATTCTGGCTTGCAGAGTTTCTGCTGAAAAATCAGCTGTAACCTTATGGGGATTCCCTTGTATGTTATTTGTTGCTTTTCCATTGCTGCTTTTAATATTATTTCTTTGTATTTAATTTTTGATAGTTTGATTAATATGTCTTGGTGTGTTTCTCCTTGGATTTATCCTGTATGGGACTCTCTGAGCTTCCTGTACTTGATTGACTATTTCCTTTCCTGTGTTAGTGAAGTATTAAACTATAATCTCTTCAAATATTTTCCCAGTCCCTTTCTTTTTCTCTTCTTCTTCTGGGACCCCTATAATTCGAATGTTGGTTTGTTTAATGTTGTCCCAGAGGTCTCTGAGACTTTCCTCAATTCTTTTCATTCTTTTTTCTTTATTCTGCTCTGTGGTAGTTATTTCCACTATTTTATCTTCCAGGTCACTTATCAATTCTTCTGCCTCAATTATTGTGCTAATGATTCCTTCTAGAGAATTTTTAATTTCATTTATTGTGTTGTTCATCATTGTTTGTTTGCTCTTTAGTTTTTCTAGGTCCTTGTTAAACGTTTCTTGTATTTTCTCCATTCTGTTTCCAAGATTTTGGATCATCTTTACTATCATTACTCTGAATTCTTTTTCAGGTAGACTGCCTATTTCCTCTTCATTTGTTTGGTCTGGTGGGTTTTTACCTGCTCCTTCATCTGCTGTGTGTTTCTCATTTTGCTCAACCTACTGTATTTGGGGTCTCCTTTTCGCAGGCTGCAGGTTCGTAGTTCACATTGTTTTTGGTGTCTGCCCCAGTGTGTAAGGTTGGTTCAGTGGCTTGTGCAGGCTTCCTGGTGGAGGGGACTGGTACCTGTGTGCTGGTTCGTGGGGCTGGATCTTGTCATCTGGTGGGCAGGACCGCAACCAGGGTGTGTTTTGGGGTGTCTGTGAACTTAGTATTATTTTAGGCAGCCTCTCTGCTAATGGGTGGGGTTGTGTTCCTGTCTTGCTAGTTGTTTGGCATGGGGCATCCAGCATTGGAGCTTGCTGGCCATTGGGTGGAGCTGGGTCTTAGCGTTGAGACGGAGATCTCTGGGAGAGCTCTTGCCGACTGATACTACGTGGGGCCAGGAGGTCTCTGGTGGTCCAATGTCCTGAACTCGGCACTCCCACCTCAGAGGCTAAGGCCTGACACCAGGCTGGAGCACCAAGACCTTGTCAGCCACACAGCTCAGAAGAAAAGGGAGAAAAAAAAAGAAAGAAAAAATAATAAGAAATAAAAAAATAAAATTATTAAAATAAAAATGTTATAAAAAAAGAAGAGAGCAACCAAACCAGTAAACAAATCCACCAATGATAACAAGTGTTAAAAACTATACTAAGATAAACATAAAAGTCAGAAACAAGTCATTTGCAGACAGCAAACCCTAAGTCTACAGTTGCTCCCAAAGTCCACTGCCTCAATTTTAGGTTGATTCGTTGTCTATTCAGGTATTCCACAGATGCAGGGAACATCAAGTTGACTGTGGGGATTTAATCTGCTGCTCCTGAGGCTGCTGGGAGAGATTTCCCCTCCTCCTCTTTGTTTGCACAGCTCCTGGGATTCAGCTTTGGTTTTGGCCCCACCTCTGCACGTAGGTCGCCCTCAGGCATTTTTGGGAAGTCTGAGGTCTTCTGCTAGCGTTCAGTAGGTGTTCTGTAGGAGTTGTTCCACATGTAGATGTATTTTTGATGTATTTGTGGGGAGGAAGGTGATCTCCACGTCTTACTCTCCACCATCTTGAAGGTCCCCCCACCCCCAAGTCTCTTTAATTCTGTGAAGGCTGAGAGAGTTGGGGAAGCTGCAGAAGAAAAGTTTAAAGCTAGCCAAAGTTGGTTTACGAGGTTTAAGGAAAGAAGCTATTTCAACAACATCAAAGTGCAAGGTGATGTAGCAAGTGCTGATGCAGAAGCTGCAGCAAGTTATCCAGGAGATCTAGCTAAGATGATTAATGAAGGTGGCTACACTAATCAATAGGTTTTTCAATGTAGACAAAACAACCTTCTATTGAAAGAAGATGCCAAATATGACTTTCATAGCTAGAGAAGAAAAGTCAATGTTTGGTTTCAAAGCTTCAAAGGGCAGGCTGACTCTATTTTTAGGGACTAATGTAGATGGCGACTTTAAGTTTAAGCCAGTGCTCATTTACCACTCTGAAAATCCTTATGGGCTCTTAAGAATTATGCTAAATCTACTCTGCCTGTGCTCTATAAATGGAACAACATAGCCTGTATGACAGCACATCTATATACAACATGGTTTATAGAATATTTTAAGTCCACTGTTGAGAGTTATTTTTCAGAAATAAAAAGATTCCTTTCAAAGTATTACTGCTTTCTGACAATGCACCTGGGCACTTGAGAGCTCTGATGAAGATCTATAATGAGATTGTTTTTTTCATGACTACTAACACAACATCCATTCTGCAGCCCATGGATCAAGGAGTAATGTAGACACTTAAGTCTTATTATTTAAGAAATACATTTTGTAAGGCTATAGCTACCATAATACTAATTCCTCTAATGGATCTGTGCAAAGTCAATTGAAAACCTGGAAAGGGTTCACCATCTAGACACCATTAAGAACATTTGTGATTCATGGAAAAAGGTTAAAACATCAACATACATAGGAGTTTGGAAGAAGTTGACTCCAACCCTTGTGGATAATTTTGAGGGGTTCAAGACTTCAGTGGAGGAAGTAACTGTAAATGTGGTGAAAATAGCAAGAGAACTAGAATTAGAAGTCAACCCTGAAAATGTGTCTTAATTGCTACAATCTCATGATAAAACTTTAATAGGAGAGGAGTTGCTTTTTATGGATGAGCAAAGACAGTGGTTTCTTGGGATGGAATTTACTGGTGAAGATGCTGTGAAGATTGTTGAAATGACAAAAGATTTAGAATATTACATAAATTTAGTTGATAAAGCAGTATCAGGGTTTGGGAGGATTGACTCCAATTTTGAAAGAAGTTCTACTGTGGGTAAATATTATCAAAACAGCATTGATACTATAGAGAAATTGTTCATGAAAGGAAGAGTCCATCGATGCAGCAAATTTCACTGTCTTATTTTCAGAAATTGCCACTGCCACCCACAGCCTTCAGCACCCACCACCCTGCTCAGTCAGCAGCCAACAAAATTGAGGCAACACCCTGCATCAGCAAAAAGATTATGACTCACTGAAGGTTCAGATGATGGTCAGCATTTTTTAGCAATAAAGTATTTTTTAATTAAGGTGTGTACATTGTTTTTTTAGACATAATGCTATTGCATACTTAATAGACCACAACATAGTGTAAACATAACTTTTATATGCACTGGGAAACCAAAAAATTTGTGTGAGTCTCTTTATTGTGATATTTGCTTTTTTTGTGGTAGTTTGGAACTGAACCCCCAATATCTCTGAGGTATGCCTATACTTAGGTTCATTCAGTGTGATGTCTATACTTGACTATGGGCATGAATGCTCTATTATGAACTCTTCTAAATGGCACATGAGATGATCTTTAGGCACCGGGAATCTTCCTGATATAGGTCCCACTAGAGAGGCTTGTAGTTTCATACTATCTTTCTAGACAGTTCAGGCCTAAACGTGTGGTCTGTTACTCTCACTGGGCACTCCTGGGAGGTGACAAACTGGCTTATGCTCCAAGCTACTTTCTGAGAACTGAGAAGTCTAGAAAAGAGAATTCATGGGGAGCTGTAGGTGATCTTTGCCCTCTCTATCCTGGGTGTGCCACTGTGCTGTCTTTGTTCAGATGTGGAATGTTCCTGTAGTTCCTGTTACTTATCAAATTAAGAGATTTTTGGTTTAGAGTGACCTGCAAACATTAATGAACATTCTCTTTCCCTTCCTCAAACTACGCTTGCTATTCTTACACAGAATACAATACAAACTCCGTTATTTACTCCTTCCAACGACGCTCGTATATCAAATGCTCTAGAAGGCATCCAGCTCCATTTTGGGCTGGACAATTCTTCCTTGTGAAGAACTGTTCCAGGAATTACAGCAGATGTTTCATCTCTGGAACTTGGATACCAAATACCAGGAGCACTACCTATTTCTCCAGACCTTCAGTCTCCCTAGAAATAGCTAACACCTCTGGTTGAGAATTCCTGAACATACCAGGGGCTCTGTTTCCCATATCTTTCCCAGTTGCTTCTTTCCTCCCCACACCTGACTAGTTCTCTATTAAATATGACCCTTTGTCATCATCTGTCATTGTTCTTAGCTATATGTATTTGCTTTTCATTTAATTATATTTTTCCAGCTTTATTGAGATGTAATTGACATATAACATTGTGTACATTTAAGATGTACATGTTGATTAGATACACATATATTGCAAAATGATTACCACCACAGTATTAGCTAATACCTCCAACATGCTATCCAATTACTATTTATTTTTGGGGTGAGAGCATTTAAGATCTCCTCTCTTAATAACTTTCAAGTATGTAAAACTGTATTATTGACTGTAATCATCATTTAGCTATACACTTTTATGGGGTATAGGTGAAACCTCAGAAGAAAATCAGAATTGATTCAATTATTATTACAAGTATACCCTTCACAGATGCTCCCAATATTGCAGGCAAAAGCAAAAGTAAAAAAAAAAAAAAAAAAAAAATTACAACAAAAATTATATACTAATTTCTGAAAAGCCAAAAGAAATCTGAATAATTTTTATAAAGTTATCAAAGCACTTCTGTAACATTAAATCTTTGGTGGGGTGGGTAGGAGACATAATCTTTTCTGAAAAGGGGAATAATTTTTAACACTTAAATTTTTAACACCTAGTCAATTTCAAGATTGTTCTACTTAGAATCCTATAAAAGGGACTTCCCTGGTGGTCCAGTGGTAAAGAATCCGCCTTACAATTCAGGGGACGTGGGTTCGATCCCTGGTCAGGGAACTAAGATCCCACATGCCTCAGGGAAACTAAGCCCGTGTGCCACAACTTCTGAGCTCACGCCTCAACTAGAGAGCCTGTGTGCCACAAACTACAGAGCCCACACGCTCTGGAACCTGCGCACCACAACTACAGAGCCCACACGCCCTGGAGCCTGCACGCCACAACTAGAGAGAGGAAACCCGCATGCCACAACTAGAAAGAAACCCGCGCGCCACAATGAAAGATCCCACGTGCCTCAACTAAGACCCGACACAGCCAAAAATAAATTAAGAAAAAAAAAAATCCCGTAAAACTGAAGGACATGAAATCAATCAGTTAAGATATTTTTAAAAATTTATTTTTAAAGAACATTAGTTTTATGACACCTCAGTGTAAGACCTCTTTAAAACTCAGGCCAAAGACTGCATATTATGTCACAATTCACAGTCTGTAACTCCTACCTGCTTCTAGCTCCCTCTCACATTCTATCATCCCATTCACTTTCTCCAATATTTGCTTTAATTCTCAACATCAAGAACATGAAAGAGAAATTAAGATAGCAGGATGCTAATATCTCTAGGCCCAGACTGCCATGGAACTCTGAAATGGAAATACTAACCACTTAATAGCTAATGAAGGATCTAGAAATGTTAATAACAAAAATAGGAAAAGAGTAATAAAGCTACAGTGTGGTTAATAGTGCAATTTTTGTGCAAAATTAAAGAAGAAAAGAAAATATCTTCAATGTTATGAAGGCAAGAAGACCAAGAAAAAGGTTTCCTCTCTTTTTAACTTTTAGGCAGAGAAACTTGATCTACACTTATGATTTCAGTGCTTTTTAGTTTGGTTTTTATAGTGAATTTATCAAATTTAATCAGATTTGTAGAATGAATGACAACTGAAATCAGTGGAAGACTCAGTTGAACAGGAAAAGAATAGTTGAACACAGACTCTGTTATAAGCAGAATTTGATATACAGTAAGGAACATCTTTGTATTTAGAAATTGAATGTGCTGTAATATTTCATGAAGACTGAGAAGGAAGGATTTAGTTGCAATATTTTATAAAGAAAAATGTGTCTCTACTTATTAGATTTAAACCAAGAAGAATGAAAATCCCCAGGTAGCAAAAGCTTAGCTCTGTGAAGATGAAGTCAAAATAGACCATTTTCACTAAACAGTCATATAATCACTATTTATTTCATTGATTAAAATGTTCAAGTCCACTGTGCCAGACATAAAGGGCTACAAAAATGTGTAGATATAATACTGCCTCCATGAAACTTGCACTGTAGAAAAGGAACTTGTAATCTGATTTCATTTGGTAACAACATGCCCAGCTAGTGACTTAAAGAAAGTAAGCTATAGAGAGAGAATTTGGAACTTTGGACTTTGTCCCTGCTGATGGTTTCTCATAGATGTATTTGGAAAATCTGATCTAGAAGCCATACTGTCATTAAACAAAGGGTGTTTCTTTATTACAGTAATTGGTGCCTCTTACAGGCTTGAGTATATATACTATTTTCCTAAAAAGAAATATCATTTGTGCATAATTAAGACATATATTTGTATGTATGTATATATGCACATATATATTATATATGATATATGTAAAATGTAAAATACATAAATATATAAAATATATAAATACACAAATATATATACACATATATAATGAAGTGGGACAGTTATTTAGTGTATATAACATTGTAGTATTCATTTTTTTAAAAGAAATTCAAGGCAAATATGTAAATTTTGGCATCAGTTGTCTTTGAATCATTATATAGGTGCCTTTTATATCCATTTCTGTAAGTTTTTGTATGATTGAAAACTATTCAAATAAACACAAACAATATAATATACAAACAGAAACAGTGGAAATTGTCATTCTCAGAGAAAGGTCAACATTATTCTTACCAAGACAAATAGTACAATGAAAGGTCAAGGAAAAGAGAAAGCATCTCCCAGATTCCAGGATCATGGTAGTTCCTGCCTGTTCTCTTTGCACCACACTGTTTGGGGTATCAACACTTCCAAGCATAGCTCCCAGTTTCAACATATATCTGTATCATTTAAACTACTTGTTTAGGTTAAGTCTATCAGTTTAAGTATGTGAAAGCACTCTCACAATCCCCTGCCCAAAGTAAGACCTAAATAAATGAAGAGAAAACAAAGAGTTGGGGTTTGAGGGCAAAAGAAAGAACAAGTGAAAGAAAGCATAAGCAACAGGAAGAGTGTATGAAAATCCTGTGGTTTGTTTCAGGATTATAAACGAGAGAGCACATTCACACACACACACCCCTAAATGAAAATATGGGAGGACAAATATAGATACCCGAGAAATTGTCAAGTATAAAAAAACAAGAATTTCGATAGATTCCATAATGATACATTTGATTAAAAATGACAGGGGTCCAACATGGAGAGAGAAGCTAAATTATTTTTTTTTAAGTAAAAGGTATATCTGGGTGTCATAATACAAATAAACAGAAAAGAGTCTTTTTATTAGAGAAGAAAATGCAAGTTTCTGAAGTTATGATAACAGAACAACTTAAGTAAATATTCAAAAGTAGATAGCAAATTACGCAGAATCATCATTGTTTAGGAAATTTTTTTTCTTATTTAAACACTTGCTTTTGTAGAAAAATATAGAAATCATTATTTTATAAAAATATTGATTGAAGTTAAGTCCTTCTCATTCTTAAAATACAAAATGTGACTGATAAACCCATGGAACATCTGAGCACTTAACATTTAAAATAAAACCAAAACCAAAAACAGTTTGAGTTCCTGTCTCTGCTCCTTTTTATCTCTTTAACCAGGACTATGCCTCTTAATCTCTTTGAATATACTTTTCTCTGTATAAAATATGCAAAATACTATCTACATGGTAGAGCAAAGAAGACAATTTATATATGAAAGATTTGTTAACTTGCAAATAGAAATATATATCTTAACTTTGATTTGTTGAGCTAAATTAATTTACTGATAAGAATCATCTCTATCATAAAGTAACCCAAGTCAGTCAACATTTTCTAGTGGCAATAAATGTGAAAGTATGAATTTTACTCATATATATGTTAATAGTTATCATAGTAGAAATCTGTTCTGCCACCTGAACATCCATTCTCATTTTCTAGCAGCAGATCTTCAATTGGTTTTGGGAAATTATCTCTTCCTCATTGCATATAGTATTGATGATACCATCTATGAAGATACTCCAGATCCCTTTGGCCAAGGGTTAGACACATGACCTAAAATTGGTCAGTGGGACATGCTTCCAGGAACTTTAACATTGAACGGTGGTATTTAAAAAAATGAAACAAAACAAAACAACCCTGAAAATAACTGGAATGTCTGTGTTTCCAAAGTTCTGCCCTGAAGAGCCTGATCTTTATTTCCTGCTCATGAATCCTCAGCCCTGGATAGTTCTTTTTCCTGTTGATTCTAAGTCCTAGTCCTTCAGCTTCTCCTTCGAACTACTTCATACCTTTCCCATATATTTCCTTTTCAGTAAATTAGCCAGAGTTGGATTCTGTTGCTAGCCTCCAAAGAAAGCAGTTGATATAATTCATTTTTAAAAATAAAAATCCAATTTATCTCCAGCTTATAGATATATACTTTACCTACTATTTACAACATTAATCAGTTGGGCAGGCTATATCAATTTTTTTCTTCTAGTTTTCAGATGTATAAATAAACACAGTATAGGCTATAATAGAGACAAAAATATAAGTAAAGTGTAGAAATTCAGACCTAATTTCTACTGGAGCTTTGCTACATGCTCCATCTCCCTCCCCCACCCCTTTTTTTTTCTTCTGTTTAGTACTTACCTTTCTTTGGGGGAAAAGTAGACTAGGAAAAAAAAATCTGAGAGAACTTCAACTCTGCTTTCACCTAGGTATTTGAAACTACTTTAAAAGTGGAGGTAAATTGTTAAGCCAGTATAACGCATCTCACTGATAAAGGTTTGGATTGTGCTAGCCATTCTAAATTGTGTATGTGCCCCTATAAACATAGTAATTTATCCTGTACAGACTATATCTCATTGTGTGCTCTAGAAGGAGAAAGATAACATAAAGATGAATATAAGGAAAATGCTTTAAGTTATCAAGTTGTACTTAGGAGGAAAAAGACCATATCTATCCCTTCATCTTTCTGACATGACAGAGAAAGAAATCATATCTAGTATAATCTTAAATAAGTAGAAGTCAATATTTGCATCCCATGCTCCTTTGCAAAAATGGTGATTAAGAAAAAAAGATAGTTTGTAGCCACCTAATTACATTATCATGTAAACTGTGAAAACTACAATTTTAATTTAATCACTGAATTAATAGGAGTAACTATTTCCTTTAATGTTCTATAAAGAGGACACCAATACAATTAATTTAAGTTCCCTCCAGTATTATAAGAAATATGCCCAGGAGTGGGATTGCTGGATCATATGGCAACTCTATTTTTAGTTTTTTTAGGAACCTCCATACTGTTTTCCATAGTGGGTAGCACCAACTTACTTTCCCACCAAGTGTTGAAGAGTTTCCTTTTCTCCACACCCTTTCCAGCATTTATTATTTGTAGACTTTTTAATGATAGTCATTCTGACTGGTGTGAGGTGGTACCTCATTGTAGTTTTGACTTGCATTTCTCTAATAATTAGCGATGTTGAACATCTTTTCACGTGCCTATTGGCCACCAGTATATCTTCCTTGGAGAAATGTCTTTTTAGGTCTTCTGCCCATTTTTTGATTGGGTTTTTGTTGTTATTGTTGTTATTGAGTTGTATGATCTGTTTGTATATTCTGGAAATTCATCCCTTTTTGGTCGCATCATTTGCAAATATTTTCTCCCAGTCTGTAGGTTGTCTTTTCATTTTATTTATGGTTTCCTTTGCTGTGCAAGAGTGTATAAGAACTATAATTTAAAAAGATACATCCACCCCTATGTTCCTAGCAGTACTATTCACAATAGCAGAGACATGGAAACAGACTAAATGTCCATCAACAGATGAATGAATAAAGAAGATGTGGTGTGTATGTGTATGTATGTGTGTGTATATATATGTATAAAATGGAATACTACTCAGCCATAAAAAAGAATGAAATAATGCATTTGCAGTAACATGAATGGACCTAGAGATTATCATACTAAGTGAAGTAAGTCAGAAAGAGAAAGACAAATACCATATGATATCAATTATATGTGGAATCTGAAGTATGATACAAATGAACTTATCTATGAAACAGAAACAGATTCACAAATATGGAGAACAGACTTGTGGTTGCCAAAGGGAAAAGGGGGTGGGGGAGGGAAGGATTGGGAGTTTGGGATTAGCAGATGCAAACTATTATATTTAGAATGGATAAGCAACAAGGTCCTACTCTGTAGCACAGGGAACTATATTTAATATCCTGTAATAAACCATAATGGAAAGGAATATGAAAAAAAATATATATATATATATATATAAACTGAATCACTTTGCTGTACAGGAGAAATTAATACAACATTGTAAATCAGCTATACTTCAATAAAATAAATCCAAAAAAATAAAGGAAGAAAAAAGTAAATACAGTTGTATGAGGAATGAAAAGGGTACATGACTACTATTCAGACAATATTGCAAAAATTGTATGTCAGTAAATTTGAAAAATAAAATGAAAAATTTCCTACCAAAAAAATAAAAAAGAAATATGACTGGCTTAAATCTCCTGAAATTGTTTTAGTTGCGGAGACTTAAGTAATCCAAATGGAACAAATAATTGTCAGTCTTCTTCTAGACCTGCATGGAGAGGTAGTTTTCAGTAAAAAGAAATATTATAGGGCCAGGGCAGTGACCTCTATTTCTCTATATTCTCCTGAGTGTCTAATACAGTGCAGGCAATTGGCAGATGCTCACATCTATTTCTTGGCTAGTCTTGTCAAAGTACTGGCTTGAGAGGTTTGCACGAAGTTATGTTGATTACATCTAAAAATGATTTTCAGAATAGTCCTTAAGGAAAAACTGTAGGATGCTGAATAGTGAATAGAGATAAAAACTTCAAAATACTACATTTTCTTTTTGAACTTCTTCTTTTTCTTCAAAAAAGAGAAAACACCAACCTTGAACATACATTTCACTGAATGTACATCTGCTATTTTGAAAACAAGAACTATTAAAAGGTACCTGATACTGTGCTTTAAAAAGTAACTTTGGGATATTTTGTAACAGAATATTCTAGTTCAATGAAAACAGAGCCTGAACACAGGAAAGGTTAGAAGGAACTATGAAAAAGGTTTTGGGATGTTCTGTACTCAAATGTAATTTATTATGCATGATTTGAGGATGCCAAATCATCAAGTTTAGCACACCAGGCCTCCTGGTTTCACAGAACTTAGAAAGGACATAATATCTTTCACATTTATTTCTGCTGCTATTAAAACTAGTTTAGCTTCTGAAATTTCATTCCAGCAAATCAGAACAGGGTTGCCTGTCAAAATGTGTTATTGATGAGGATGAAGCACGTAACAGCAAACAAGCTAGATAAATGGATTAATATGAATAATCACTTAAGCATTTTATCATTTGTCAGAGGAACCTGAATTAACATTTTTTATTTGATGTATGATATCATGTCTAAATGCAGGAAAAAAATGACAACAAAAAACCACTAGTTTTATTTGTACCAGGTGACGGTTTACTCCTTATGGTAGTAATCAAAGCCCTGGTTAATAACATCCAATAGGAAGGAGGCAAGCAGATTTCCAAAAAGAAAGCTGGGAACAAAAGTGAGCAATCTGAGGCAGAGTCAAGATGGTGTACTAGGAGGACGTGGAATTCTCATCTCCTCACAACTAGGGCACCTACCAGGCACCGGTGGGGGACCACGGACTCCTAAGGGGATGGGAGGAACCCCCAGTGACTGGGTAGGACGTGGGGCGTGTGGGGGGAGTGAAGGGAGAGGAGAAGTAGAGGTGGGATGGGACTGGTGCCCCTGAAGGGCGGCTGGGGGAGGGGAAGGGATCCCATGCGCTAAGGGGGAAATTCAGAAACCACTGGGAGGGCAGAGGATCGAAAGGGAGTGTGACCAGGTTTCCCCTGCCAACTCGGACCCCCAGGAACCTGCTGAGATCCCAGGCCTGATCCTCTGCCCACCAAGGTCCCCTCCAGCCACGCAGGTCCTGAGGGAGTGGGAGGGAGGGAAGGGGGAGCAAAAGTAAAGGCTGGACCTCTAGGACCGGCACCCCTGAGCTGTGGCTGGGGGATAGGAGGAGTTCCTACACCCAGCAGGACCCACCCACCGTTAGGAGTACAGCAGCGACAAGGGAGACCCTGCGGCAGACGGTAGGGGAAGGATGCAAAGGTACAGAAGTGAACGGGGCCAGTGCTTTCCCTGTCCACTTAGGCACCCGGAAGCCTGTTGGTCTCCTGGGCCTAATCCTCTGCCCTCGGAGCCTCCCTCCTGCCTCGCAGAGCCCAAGCCCCGCCCCTACACCCCCACCCAGGGCCCTACCTCTACACTCAGAGACCCCCACCAATGAGCTGGGCCTACACTCCACCCACACACCCTCACTCAGGGCCCTACACCCAAACTCCAGAACTCCACACTCCAGAGGCCCTCCTTTCCACGTACTGCCTCTCCCCTTCCATGCAGGTCCTAAGCAGAAGCCCCGCCCCAGGCTTGAACGTCACCCCGCCTAGGTCCCTCCCACCCCACGCTCAAACGTCACCCCCCAACGTGCCTAGATCCCGCCCCACTCTAAACCCCGCCCCTGCCTAAGTTCCACCCCCGCCTAAACTCCGCCCCATAGCCAAGGCTTTTTTTTTTTTTTTTCCTCTTTTAGATTGGGGTTCTGTTTTACCTTGTTGATTCATTGTTGTTGATTCTTTCATATTTTTATTTTCCTAATAAATCTTTTATTTTTCTAATTATTTTATTCTTTATACTTTGTTATTGTTCTCTCCTTTTGGCTTGTTCTCCCCCCACCCCTTTTTCTTTTGTTTTTTTCTGTTGTGGTTTTATTTTACCTTGTTGCAGTTGTTTCAATTATAGTTTTATTTTTCATAATATATTTTTTATCTTTCTAATTTTACTTTATTTTTTTATTCTTTCATACTGTACTGCTCCATTTTCCCTTTCTTCCTTCCTTTTTTTTTTTTTTTTTTTTTCTTTTAACCATGCCATGAAGCTTATGGGATCTTGGTTCCCAGGCCAGAGGTTGGGCCCAAGCTCCTGTGGTGGGAGCTCCAAGTCCAAACCACTGGACTAACAGAGAACCTCAGACACCCGGGAATATCAATCAGAGTGAGGCTTCCCGGAGGTCCTCATCTCAGCACCAAGACCCAGCTCTATCCAACGGCCTGCAAACTCCAGTGCTGGACGTCTCAGGTCAAACAACCAGTAAGATGGGAATACAGCAACACCCATCAAAAAAAAAAAAAAAAAATGAAACGTCAAGAAAATATGTTACAGACGAAGGAGCAAGGTAAAAATCTACAAGCCAAAGAAATGAAAACAAAACAGGCAACCTACTTGAAAAAGAATTCAGAGTAATGATAGTAATGATGATCCAAAATCTCGAAAAACAGAATAGAAAAAATACAAGAAACATTTAACAAGGATCTAGAAGAATTAAAGAGCAAACAAACAATGATGAACAACACAATAAATGAAATTAAAAATATCCTAGAAGGAATCAATAACAGAATAACTGAGGCAGAAGAACAGATAAGGGAGCTGGAAGATAAAATGGTGGAAATGACTGCCAGGGAGCAGAATAAAGAAAGAAGAATGAAAAGAGTTGAGGACAGTCTCAGAGACCTCTGAGACAACATTAAACACACCAACGTTCGAATTATAGGGGTCCCAGAAGAAGAAGAGAAAAAGAAAGGGTCTGAGAAAATATTTGAAGAGATTATAGTTGAAAACTTCCCTAACATGGGAAAGGAAATAGTCAATCAAGTCCAGGAAGTGCAGAGATTACCATACAGGATAAACCCAAAGAGAAACATGCCAAGATACATATTAATCAAACTATCAAAAATTAAGTACAAAGAAAAGATATTAAAAGCAGCAAGGGAAAAGCAACAAATAATATACAAGGGACTCCCCATAAGGTAAACAGCTGATTTTTCAGCAGTAACTCGGCAAGCCAGAGGGGAGTGGCAAGACATATTTCAAGTCATGAAAGGGAAAAACCTACAACCAAGATTACTCTACCCAGCAAGGATCTCATTGAGATTTGACGGAGAAACTAACACCTTTAGAGGTAAGCAAAAGTTAACAGAATTCAGCACCACCAAACCAGCTTTACAACAAATGCTGAAGGAACTTACCTAGGCAGGAAACACAGGAAAAGGAAAAGACCCACAAAAACAAACCCAAAACAATTAAGAAAATGGTAATAGGAACATACATATCAATAATTACCTTATATGTAAATGGATTAAATGCTCCAACCAAAAGTCGTAGCCTGGATGAATGGATACAAAAAAAGACTCGTATATATTGCTGTCTATAAGAGATCCACTTCAGACCTAGGGACACATACATACCGAAAGTGAGGGGATGGAAAAACATATTCCATGCAAATGAAAATCAAAAGAAAGCTTGACTAGCAATTCTCATGACAGACAAAATAGACTTTAAAATAAAGAGTATTACAAGAGACAAAGAAGGACACTACATAATGATCAAGGGATCAATCCAAGAAGAAGATATAACAATTGTAAATATTTATGCACCCAACATAGGAGCACCTCAATACATAAGGAAAATGCTAACAGCCATAAAAGGGGAAATCGACAGTAACACAAACACAGTAGGGGAATTTAACACCCCACTTTCACCAATGGATAGATCATCAAAAATGAAAATAAATAAGGAAACACAAGCTTTAAATGACACATTAAACAAGATGGACCTAATTGATATTTATAGGACATTCCATCCAAGAACAACAGAATACACTTTCTTCTCAAGTGCTCATGGAACAGTCTCCAGGATAGATCATATCTTGGGTCACAAATCAAGCCTTGGTAAATTTAAGAAAAATGAAATCATATCAAGTATCTTTTCTGACCACAACACTATGAGACTAGATATGAATTACAGGTAAAAAACTGTAAAAAATACAAACACATGGAGGCTGAACAATACGCTACTAAATAACCAAGAGATCACTGAAGAAATCAAAGAAGAAATAAAAAAATACATAGAAACAAATGACAATGAAAACATGATGACCCAAAACCTATGGGATGCAGCAAAAGCAGTTCTAAGAGGGAAGTTTATAGCAATACAATCCTACCTCAAGAAAGAAGAAAAATTTCAAATAAACAACCTAACCTTACCCCTAAAGCAATTAGAGAAAGAAGAACAAAAAAACCGCAAAGTTAGCAGAAGGAAAGAAACCACATGGATCAGATTGGAAATAAATGAAAAAGAAATGAAGGAAACAATAGCAAAGATCAATAAAACTAAAAACTGTTTCTTTGAGAAGATAAACAAAATTGATAAACCACTAGCCAGACTCATCAAGAGAAAAAGGGAGAAGACTCAAATCAACAGAATTAGAAATGAAAAAGGAGAAGTAACAACTAACACTGCAGAAATACAAAGGATCATGAGAGATTACTACAAGCAACTATATGCCAATAAAAAGGACAACCTAGAAGAAATGGATAAATCCTTAGAAAAGCACAACTTTCTGAGACTGAACGAGGAAGAAAAAGAAAATATAAAGAAATATAAACAGACCAATCACAGGCACTGAATTTGAAACTGTGATGAAAAATTTTCCAACAAACAAAATCCCAAGACCCCATGGCTTCACAGGCGACTTCTACTGAAGTAGAAGTCCTTCTCAAACTCTTCCAAAATATAGCAGAGGGAGGAATACTCCTAAACTCATTCTACGAGGCCACCATTGCCCTGATACCAAAACCAGACAAAGATGTCACAAAAAAAGAAAACTACAGGCCCATATCAGCAATGAACATAGATGCAAAAATCCTCAACAAAATGTTAGGAAACAGAATCCAACAGCACATTAAAAGGATCATACACCATGACAAGTGGGGTTTATCCCAGGAATGCAAGGATTGTTCGACATATGCAAATCAATCAATGTGATACACCATATTAACAAACTGAAGGATAAAAAACATATGATTACCTCAATAGATGCAGATAAAACTTTTGTCAAAATTCAACACCCCTTTATGATAAAAACCCTCCAGAAAGTAGGCATACAGGGAACTTACCTCAACATGATAAAGGCCATATATGACAAACCCACAGCCAACATCGTTCTCAATATTGAAGAACTGAAACCATTTCCTCTAAGATCAGGAACAAGACAAGATTGCCCACTCTCACCACTATTATTCAACACAGTGTTGGAAGTTTTAGCCACAGCAATCAGAGAAGATAAAGAAATAAAAGGAATCCATATTGGAAAAGAAGAAGTAAAACTGTCACTGTCTGCAGATGACATGATAGCATACATAGAGAATCCTAAAGATGCTACCAGAAAACTACTAGAGCTAATCAATGTATTTGGTAAAGTAGCAGGATACCAAATTAATGCACAGAAATCTCTTGCATTCCTATACACTAATGATGAAAAATCTGAAAGTGAAATTAAGAAAACACTCCCATTTACCATTGCAACAAAAAGGATAAAATATCTAGGAATAAACCTACCTAAGGAGATAAAAGACCTGTATGCAGAAAATTATAAGACACTGATGATAGCAATTAAAGATGATATAAATAGATGGAGAGATATACCATGTTCTTGGATTGGAAGAATCAACATTGTGAAAAGGACTCTACTACCCAAAGCAATCTACAGATTCAATGCAATCCCTACCAAACTACAACTGGCATTTTTCACAGAACTAGAACAAAAAATTTCACAATTTGTATGGAAACACAAAAGACCCCGAATAGCCAAAGCAATCTTGAGAAAGAAAAACGGAGCTGGAGGAATCAGGCTCCCTGACTTCAGACTATACTACAAAGCTACAGTAATCAAGACAGTATGGTACTGGCACAAAAACAGAAATATAGATCAATGGAACAGGACAGAAAGCCCAGAGATAAACCCACGCACATATGGTCACCTTATGTTTGACAAAGGAGGCAAGAGTATACAACGGAGAAAAGACAGCCTCTTCAATAAGTGGTGCTAGGAAAACTGGACAGATACATATAAAGGAATGAAATTAGAACACTCCCTAACACCATACACAAAAATAAACTCAAAATGGATTAAAGACCTAAATGTAAGCCCAGCTACCATCAAACTCTTAGAGGAAAATATAGGCAGAACACTCTATGACATAAATCACAGCAAGATCCTTTTTGACCCAGCTCCTAGAGAAATGGAAATAAAAACAAAAATAAACAAATGGGACCTAATGAAACTTAAAAGCTTTTGCACAGCAAAGGACCCCATAAACAAGACAAAAAGACAGCCCTCAGAATGGGAGAAAATATTTGCAAATGAAGCAACTGACAAAGGATTAATCTCCAAAATTTACAAGCAGCTCATGTAGCTCAATATCAAAAAAACAAACAACCCAGTCCAAAAATGGGCAGAAGACCTAAATAGACATTTCTCCAAAGAAGATATACAGATTGCCAACAGACACATGAAAGAATGCTCAACATCATTAATCATTAGAGAAATGCAAATCAAAAGTACAATGAGATATCACCTCACACCGGTCAGAATGGACATCATCAAAAAATCTACAAACAATAAATGCTGGAGAGGGTGTGGAGAAAAGGGAACCCTCTTGCACTGTTGGTGGGAATGTAAATTGATACAGCCACTATGGAGAACAGTATGGAGGTTCCTTAACAAACTAAAAATAGAACTACCATACGACCCAGCAATCCCACTACTGGGCATATACCCTGAGAAAACCATAATTCAAAAAGAGTCATGTACCAAAATGTTCATTGCAGCTCTATTTACAATAGCCAGGACATGGAAGCAACCTAAGTGTCCATCAACAGATGAATGGATAAAGAAGATGTGGCACATATATACAATGGAATATAACTCAGCCATAAAAGGGAACGAAACTGAGTTATTTATAGTGAGGTAGATGGACCTAGAGACTGTCATTCAGAGTGAAGTTAGTCAGAAAGAGAAAAACAAATACCGTATGCCAAAACATATATATGGAATCTAAAAAAAAAAAAAGGTCATGAAGAACCTAGGGGCAAGACGGGAATAAAGGTGCAGACCTACTAGAGAATGTACTTGAGGATATGGGGAGGGGGAAGGGTAAGCTGGGACAAAGTGAGAGAGTGGCATGGACATATATAAACTACCAAACGTAAAATAGATAGCTAGTGGGAAGCAGCCGCATAGCACAGGGAGATCAGCTCTGTGCTTTGTGACCACCTAGAGTGGTGGAATAAGGAGGTTGGGAGGGAGACGCAAGAGGGAGGGGATATGAGGATATATGTATACATATAGCTGATTCACTTTGTTATACAGCAGAAACTAACACACCATTGTAAAGCAATTATACTCCAATAAGGATGTTAAAAGAAAAAAAAATAAATGAGAGAGACTTAGGGCCTTTTTAGGCTTTGGCTTAAGGAAATACGGCTGGTTTGATTTTCTATCCAGACCACTCAAAACTTCATTCTCCATGTCAGCAATAAGGCTGTTTCACTTTCTTGTCATTCATGTGTTCATTGAAGTAGCACTTTTAAATTTTTTCAAGAACTTTTCCTTTGTATTCAAAAGTTGGCCAGCTATTCGCAAAAGAGGCCTAGGTTTTGGCCTATCTCAACTTTTGACATGCCTTCCTCACTAAGCTTAATCATTTCTAGCTTTTGATTTCAAGTGAGAGATATGCAACACTTCCTTTCACTTGAAAACTTAGAGACCATTGTAGGGTTATTAATTGGCCTAATTTCAATATTGTTGAGTTTCAGGGAATAAGGAGTCCCAAGGAGAGGGAGAAAGACAGGGGAATGGTCGATTGTTCAGTGGAGCAGTCAGAACACAAACAGGATTTATTGATTAAGTTTGCCATCTTATATGGGTGTAGTTCACAGTGCCCTGAAATAATTAAAATAGTAACATCAAAGATCACTGATCACAGATCACCATAACAAATAAAGTAGTAATGAAAAGTTTGAAATATTTCAAGAATTTCCAAAATGTGACACAGGGACTCAAAGTGAGCAAATGCTGTTGGAAAAATAGTGCTGACAGGCTTGCTCAATGCAGGGTTGCCACAATTCTTGAAATTGTAAAAAAAATGCAATATCCCTGAAGCACAGTAAAGCAAAGCACAATAAAATGAAGTGTACCTGTATTCAGAATAAAATGAGGAACTGAATTTTCTCTTCCGTATCCACCAAAATAAGCCTAACCTTCCTGACCTCCTTAATGATTCCTCTTCCTTGTTACTTTTGAGTAACAGTAAAAGAGAACTGTGAAATTAGATGTAAGACCAGGATATGGGGAAGGAATAATGCTTGAGAAGAGGAAAATAATCAAGAGGGGAATTGTGATTGACAATTGAACAAAATTAATTGAACTGGATTGAATATTTACCCTGAAGAAATTACAGAAAAGCACATTTTAAGTGTTTTGCTGCAAGGGGAACTCATAAATAAAGATTAAATTGCGTTAGAAAAATGAGATTACTTATTTCCTCTCTTTTTATGATTAAGTAATTGATAAAGTATTTATTGAACACCCACTACGTTCAAGGCCCTATTCTAGATCCTCAAAGATAAGAGTAAAAGAAATACACAAAGAGCACAAAGCAGTGACACCTTAAAGAAAATGCCCTGGATATGAAGGCCAATTTCTATCCCTGCTCTGCCCTTATCAGCCATGTGGCTTTAGATATGATCCTCAATAGTACTGTGTCTCATTTTCCTCCCTTATAATCTGAAGAACAAGATTGGGATACATTCTAATTGGGTGGTTGTGAGACTCTAATGAGATGTAATAAACCATGAAGTGGAGTAAACATCTAAGGCACTATTATTCTTCCTGCTCTTGAGGAACCTGTAGCATAGTAGTAGTATCTTAGCACAGGAAAGAGTCTTCGAAAAGTTCTAATCAAACTCCATTTAAGAAAGGAGAAAAAAAATCAGTGGTGAACCTTTGATTACATATATTAGATCTATTACATAAATTAGACAATACTATAATATCTTTTAATGTTCATCATTTGTGATTATAAATTCTGTCCATTTCTAAGGAATTTTTTCTTCTAGGGAAAATAATAATTGAAAAATTTACCCCTATGATACTTTAAAATTCTTTACCATTCAAATTAGTATATTCCCCAAATAAATTTGTGTTCAATTGTACTACTATAATACAATATACACCTTGTTTCTCCACAGTAAAGTTGTAAATATACCAAGGTACAAATATACATATCTTTTGCTATTCTCTCTTAAGCCCATCAACCGCACATAATGATAATTGCTACCCTTAACACTGACCTGCTAACAATTTGTATGCATTATTTCACTGCTTACAATGACCCTGTTAGGTAAGATATTCTTCTTATTGTTAGTATTATTTTATAATTCTCATGTTACAAAGAGAAAACTGAAGCTTAGTGATGTATATTATCTTACTCAGCTTGCAAAGCTCATAAGTGAAAGGCCCAGGTTTGGAACTCAGCTCCAAGGTCCCTCCTTTTAACCACTACACAAACCTACCTCTCTCTGATTTTCCAGAAGCTTTAATCTATTCTGCTTTTAAATTTATAAAAATACCTCACTCTCCTTCTGACAAACCGGGAGAGATGTAAAAGTAACTATAAATATAAATACATATTTAAGAAAAGTAACAGGAATCCTATAAACCAGTGCCAATGTCACCTAATTATGAATGTTGCAATGTTAGCCAGAAAGTCAGAATGAGAAGACCTATCCACTGTAACAAGAGAAAACAGTGAAATACTCAAATAAGAGATATTAACATTGTGTTTGTCTCATTTATTGATATGAATCATAAAATGCTAGTATCCAAAACACAAAATGTAAGGAACAATCAATCCATATACTATTATCCCATTTTAGTTGTACAGATTGTATATTACCAGAACCTTGCTTCATTTAACTGTAATTTATATTTAAAATAAGGTAGTTATGATTCCTTTCCTGTCAGTTACTGCACCATTTTCTTTATCGTTCCCCCTCAGAGACTGAAAGCATTATACAAAATAAAGTTATCTTCGGATTGTGCTAGAATGTATATAGGATTGCAGGTGGCAAGCCAATATATTATTCATCAAGTTCTTAAATAATTACTCATTTTCATTGATCTTTACACAATTCTCTTCTATATCTCTTTGGAATTAAGAGGTATGGCTTGAAAATGTTTTCTGGAGAGCTGAGATCAACAATTTCTAGTTACAAAATAGATGTACAGATACTGTTCTCTGGGAATAGGTTTTGTAATGCATTCAATTTTATGAATAATTTAAAACTTTAACTCTTTTTGGGGTTTTTTGCTGATATTTTTTTCTCTTTGCACAGGCACAAAAATGACCTTGATTTGCTTTCCATAAATCCTCAGCACATTTCAGCGTTTGTCTTTGAAACATATGTCTCATCTTTCTTCTCTACATAATATTCTTACAAATTGAACAATGTGCCACCTTGAAAACCCCAGACAAAGCACCTTGTATGATTTACTGGTGCTCATTCTTAGAGCTTTACTACAACCGGCCAAAATCAAACACTAGTGGGTTTGTCTCAAACTCAGATAATGAACAAATGCCATCTAATAATTCATGTACTCTTTCTGTAGCATCTATTATAGTTGATTGTAATAAGGTACTTTTAGAATTATATTCTTTACCCAGGATTATTTTTTTTTCTTCAATTTTGGTTCTTCCTGTAAGCCCAACAAAATGTAGCTGTCTCATGAAAAGAAATTAAATCTAAACACGTTGCTTTGCTTTAGATATTGCTTTGATTTTGAATAATTTTCTCTAAGGTTACCTGTTTCCTCTTTGTTGTAATTAATATAATTTAACAGTATGCAAATTAAATTGAATCATAACTTAATAATCCAAACTTCATGACTTTGCCCTATTTGAATATTTTCAATTGTTTTTCTAAACCTGAGCTTTCTTGTGAAATTTTAACATTTGTTCAATTCTTCATTTCATCCTAATTATGACTCAGAGGATTATAAAGGTATTAAGTCTTCATTTTGGGGTAGAGAATAATGAGTTTTAGAGGTGATTTTATTTGTAAATTGCAGCAATTACATTATTTTGCTTTTTTTTTTTCAGACCTTAATTTATCTTATACGCTGATTTCTTGGTAGCACTCTTTTACGATGGTGTTTCAATAAGATAAATATATTTGGCTATGATAGAAACTGCAAATGTTACTTTCCTGTTGAATTATTTCATAATGACACCAGAATGAAAGACATTCCTGGAATTTGAGAAGATACGAAAAACCTACCCTGCTCCCTGGTGGGGTTCAACATGGTAACTTAAGCAGCAAGATGAATCAATAAGAAAAAAGATGTGAGGGTAATAGGTTTCAGGTAAAATATGCTACAGATGAATAATCCCAATATCATTTAAAGCTGAGCTAAATAATCTGAAACTAAGTTAAAAACTGATCTGGTTGTTACTATAAGTCTTAAATACAGCTTAAATACCTTATTGTGCTAATAATACCTTTGTTGAATGGATTTTTGCAATAGCTAGAAAAATTTGGTTAGAAACTAGTTCTCTACCTCCACATTTAAAGGAGCTGTGTTCTCATTATTTACAACAGCCAAGACATGGAAACAACCTAAATGTCCAATTGACAGATGAATGGATAAAGAATATGTGAGGGATATATATATATATATAATGAAATATTACTCAGTCATTAAAAAGAATGAAATAACACCATTTGCAGCAACACGGATGGACGTATAGATTATCATACTAAGCCAAAGTAAGGCAGAAAGAGAAAGACAAATACCATATGATATCACTTAAATATGGAACCTAAAATATGACACAAATGAACATATCTTTGAAACAAAACCAGACTTACAGATATAGAGAACAGACTTGTGGTTGCCAAGGGGGAGGGGGGATAGGGGAGAGAAGGACTGGAGTTTGGGATTAACAGATGC
Organism: Eubalaena glacialis; assembly: GCF_028564815.1. Classification (NCBI taxonomy): domain Eukaryota; kingdom Metazoa; phylum Chordata; class Mammalia; order Artiodactyla; family Balaenidae; genus Eubalaena; species Eubalaena glacialis. Next base: position 174,755,000 of record NC_083716.1, on the reverse strand, counting down.
GAACTATTATATATAGGATGGATAAACAACAAGGTCCTACTGTATAGCACAGGGAACTATATTCAATATCCTGTGATAAACTGTAATGGAAAAGAATATGAAAAAGAATGTATATATGCATAACTGAGTCACTTTGCTGTGCAGCAGGAATTAAACACAACATTGTAAATCAACTATACTTCAATAAAATTTTTTAAAAATTAAAAAAATAAAGAAGCTGTGTGCTAAAATTTTTTATAATTTGAATATTCAATTTTTAACCCTTCCTAAATCTGCTAATACTATTTGCACCATAGTCAACACTAAATGACTTCAACACTATGACTTCATGAGCTCATGGTATGACTTTCCACAAAGTATTTTCCTTACTATTTCTAATCTTATTATAGTACAGTTTGGAAAGAGTCAAATCAACTGAATGTATTATGTCATTCAAATAGAACTCTGCAAGTTTTCCCTCAAAGCTTTACTCTCAAACCTTTTTTTTTCCCCTTACTGTGAAATGGTTATTTCTGTAAACTAATTTTTTTAAAAAGCCCTTTCACCCTACTTATACTTACTGTGGGTCATAAATAATTTATCAGTTATAATTCCAGTATCTCTTTCTATATACTTCCTCCTGACTCTCAAAACATTAAAGAATTAATGCAAACATAACGGCAAAAATTGAAAACTAAGATACTTCATTGTAAAATTGATAGATGAAGTTATGACACTAATCAAATGAACCAAGAAATTAGGCTTCCATTTTTTAATATTTAATTTTATAATTGTTTTATATTTACATAAAACTTGCAAAGATAGTGTGGAGTTCCCATATATCCCTCACTACTCGTATTGTTAAAATGTGCATTTGCCACAACTAGGAAACCAGTATTGTCATGTTACTATTAACTGAACTCCAGACATAATTTGGATTTCACTAGTTTTTCCACTGATATCCTTTCACCCCCCCCAGAATCCTATTTGATATCAAAGATCCCATTGAGAATACTACATTCTATTTAGTCATCATGTCTCCTTAGCCTCATCTGATCTGAGAGTTTCTCAGTCTTCCTTTGTTTTCTTATGACTGACAATTTTAAGGAGTACCATTCACTTATTTTGTAGAATGCCCCTCAGTTTGGGTTTGTGTGATATTTTCCTCATGGTTAGACTGGTATTATGGATTTTGAGGAAGAATATCACAGAGGTGAAATGCCTTTCTCATTCCATCATATCACTGGTACATGGTATCAACATGAGGTATCAATGATAATGTTACTTGGTCATTTGGTTAACCATAGTGTTTGCCAGGTTTCTCCACTGTAAAGGTACTCTTCTGTTCCATACTCTTATTTCTTGGAAGCAACTAACCAACTGCAGCCCATGCTCAAGGGCAGGGTGTAGATTAAGTTCTAAATACTGGAAGGGGCAGTATCTAAATAAATTATTTGGAATTCTTCTGTAAGGAAGATTTATCTCTTCTCCCCCATGTACTTATAGTACTGGTTTTCATGGAGCAAAATGCTAATCCAGCAAAGTGAGAAGAAAGAGAGGTATGTTTTCAGATAACCTTCCTTTGAGAAAGGAAAAGACCTTAGAAAATGTGCATCTTCTTTCTTTGACATTCTCAACAGGTACAAAAAGATTTGGAAACTGGATTCCAGTGTTTTGAAATAATAGTTCATTGGAGAGAAGAGAAAACGAGGATAGGACATTAAGATCACCATCACAGTTCTTAAACATTCATACATATACCAACTATGGCCATTAAGTACCTTATAGAAGGATAAAAGACCTTACATGTCAAAATACTTCAAAAATATTGTATTTTCAGGTCAATTTCTCCCTGAAAAATGTCAGCATTCACTCATCCATCAGCTACCAGTAACATCTGGTGCGTACCATAATGCACACTGTTGAGTACTCCATCTTCTCTCTACAAACCTTTGCCAAGACGGACTGCTTTACTATCCTTATCTATTCCAACGTCACATCCTTTGGAGGATTCATCGTGTTCAGAGTCCTACCCTCAACTCCAAAATGTCATCTGACATTATCTCAAAATCAAGGGCTATCCACATACGACAGAGGATATCAAATGCTTCATTTACAATTTTTTTATTTCCATACTTCTAGATCAGCTGTAGAAGCAAATAGGGCAAAGCTTTTTATTTCTTTGGCACCTACATTTTTAAAGGAAAAATAGTTGCAGATAATTAGTAGTGTAAAACAAAGCATCAATTATGCAGTGCAAGTCCCTGATTTTACAAACTGGGAGCTAAATTTCAGAGAGGGATTATGACTAGGAAAGACTCAGTACAGCTGAGATTAGGAAACAGCTCCCACTTCTTACATCCACAATTCTTAAGCAAAATAAATGGATTTAAAAACAAGACTTATATTGTATCAAACAATTTAAACACTACAATAAGGCAATGTTTTGTCAGCCACCATGAAAATTTGTCCAATCACTGAAGTAGGAGATACAGAGTAGGAAAACTTTTCCCTTCTTCCCTTCTAGGTTCTTTGGCTGACCTAATAATTAAATTGACATAAGACAGATTAACGGAAGAGAAACAAATTTTAATTGTACATGTATGGGAACCCAAAGATATGAGGCACCAAGAAATGGCCAAAGCAGGCAGCTTTTATCCCTTTTAGACAAAGAAACAATAAATTTGTAAAAAACTGACAAGACAAAGGGGTTTGGGCTTTAGGTAGTAAACTAATAAAGAAGTAACAAGGTTTGTTTATCCAGCCTTTTTAGCCTTGAATTCCCTATCTCTGGTGATAAGGATGGCTCTATACCTCCAGGTACAAGGAGGGTACTTTTCACATGAGAGATTTATTTCCTGTTTTCAGAAGGACAAAGGCGGGTCAGAGTGTCCTTGTATCTGCTGATTCTTAAATAACTTTAATTCAAAATAATCAATATATCAAAGTGGTATGCTTTGAGGAATTCTGCTCTAAACTCCATCCCCATCCTGAGCTAAGAAGAAGTGGGTAGGGGTCTAGGACTTCAAAGTGGAGGAAGACAATTCACAGGGAGATGGGAGTCTTTCTGATGTAAAGAACATTATCTTTGGTAATAGCTCTCTTCCTGGTACAGGCTCCCTATCTAAGTTCTTTTAGGCAATTAAGGGGGAGGTAAAAAGCTCTTCTGGAGTCTGTAAGGCCTTCATTGTCTTCAGCTCCAAATAATCCACGTGCCAAAGTGGCACATTCTGGGGCAGTTTGCCCTGAAACCCATCAGACAAAATTACTCATAAGGTGCTTTGGTGATGTTTGCAAATGTTTTCAATTGTCTTTTTGTTCAAAATAACAAGGGATTAAATTAAATGGTGGCTAGCAGCCTGAAAAGGTTTCACATTCTAGAAAGTGAGAAAGTCTGACAGATTCAAGGTATGTGCCTGGAGAGGAACAAATTCAGTATAATAATGATTATTATACTTAGCCCTTTGTTTCAAGTCAGGCTGAGCTGCTTTGGCTTCGTTTTTGCACTACATTTTTATTTTGTAACAAAATAAATTTTCATTTGCATACTTTCCTTAAATTTCCTCATTTAAGTAAATGTTCTTTTCTCTTTCTTCTATCAAGTATTCATATTCACTCAATAGCAAAAGACATCAAAAAACTCAACTTCTCAACCTCAGAGACTTTCAGGAAGAATTAAAGGTTATACATTAAATTCCAAGAGAGGCAAATTGATTTTAAGATCTTTATTAACCAGGTGAAACAGGAAATGCATTATTCTTTTTTTTTTTTTTAACATCTTTATTGAAGTATAATTGCTTTACAATGGTGTGTTACTTTCTGCTTTATAACAAAGTGAATCAGTTATACATATACATATGTTCCCATATCTCTTCCCTCTTGCATCTCCCTCCCTCCCACCCTCCCTATCCCACCCCTCTAGGTGGTCACAAAGCACTGACCTGATCTCCCTGTGCTATGCGGCTGCTTCCCACTAGCTATCTATTTTACATTTGGTAGTGTATATATGTCCATGACACTCTCTCACCCTGTCACATCTCACCCCTCCCCCTCCCCATATCCTCAAGTCCATTCTCTAGTAGGTCTGTGTCTTTATTCCCATCTTGCCACTAGGTTCTTCATGACCTTTTGTTTTTTCCCTTAGATTCCATATATATGTGTTAGCATACTGTATTTCTTTTTCTCTTTCTGACTTACTTCACTCTGTATGACAGACTCTAACTCCATCCACCTCATTACAAATACCTCCATTTCATTTCTTTTTATGGCTGAGTAATATTCCATTGTATATATGTGCCACATCTTCTTTATCCATTCATCCGATGATGGACACCTAGGTTGCTTCCATGTCCTGGCTATTGTAAACAGAGCTGCAATGAATATTTTGGTACATGACTCTTTCTGAATTATGGTTTTCTCAGGGTATATGCCCAGTAGTGGGATTGCTGGGTCGTATGGTAGTTCTATTTTTAGTTTTTTAAGGAACCTCCATACTGTTCTCCATAGTGGCTGTATCAATTTACATTCCCACCAACAGTGCAAGAGGGTTCCCTTTTCTCCACACCCTCTCCAGCATTTATTGTTTGTAGATTTTTTGATGATGTCCATTCTGCCCGGTGTGAGGTGATATCTCATTGTACTTTTGATTTGCATTTCTCTAATGATTAATGATGTTGAGCATTCTTTCATGTGTCTGTTGGCAATCTGTATATCTTCTTTGGAGAAATGTCTATTTAGGTCTTCTGCCCATTTTTGGATCGGGTTGTTTGTTTTTTTGTTATTGAGCTGCATGAGCTGCTTGTAAATCTTGGAGATTAATCCTTTGTCAGTTGCTTCATTTGCAAATATTTTCTCCCATTCTGAGGGTTGTCTTTTGGTCTTGTTTATGGTTTCCTTTGCTGTGCAAAAGCTTTTAAGTTTCATTAGGTCCCATTTGTTTATTTGTGTTTTTATTTCCATTTCTCTAGGAGCTGGGTCAAAAAGGATCTTGCTGTGATTTATGTCATAGAGTGTTCTGCCTATGTTTTCCTCTAAGAGTTTGATAGTGTCTGGCCTTACACTTAGGTCTTTAATCCATTTTGAGTTTATTTTTGTGTATGGTGTCAGGGAGTGTTCTAATTTCATACTTTTACATGTACCTGTCCAATTTTCCCAGCACCACTTATTGAAGAGGCTGTCTTTTCTCCATTGTATATTCTTGCCTCCTTTATCAAAGATAAGGTGACCATATGTGTGTGGGTTTATCTCTGGGCTTTCTATCCTGTTCCATTGATCTATATTTCTGTTTTTGTGCCAGTACCAAACTGTCTTGATTACTGTAGCTTTGTAGTATAGTCTGAAGTCAGGGAGCCTGATTCCTCCAGCTCCGTTTTTCGTTCTCAAGATTGCTTTGGCTATTCGGGGTCTTTTGTGTTTCCATACAAATTGTGAAATTTTCTGTTCTAGTTCTGTGAAAAATGCCAGTGGTAGTTTGATAGGGATTGCATTGAATCTGTAGATTGCTTTGGGTAGCAGAGTCATTTTCACAATGTTGATTCTTCCAATCCAAGAACATGGTATATCTCTCCATCTATTTGTATCATCTTTAATTTCTTTCATCAGTGTCCTATAATTTTCTTCATACAGGTCTTTTGTCTCCTTAGGTATGTTTATTCCTAGATATTTTATTCTTTTTGTTGCAATGGTAAACGGGAGTGTTTTCTTAATTTCACTTTCAGATTTTTCATCATTAGTATACAGGAATGCAAGAGATTTCTGTGCATTAATTTTGTATCCTGCTACTTTACCAAATTCATTGATTAGCTCTAGTAGTTTTCTAGTAGCCTCTTTAGGATCCTCTATGTATAGTATCATGTCATCTGCAAACAGTGACAGCTTTACTTCTTCTTTTCCGATTTGGATTCCTTTTATTTCTTTTTCGTCTCTGATTGCTGTGGCTAACACTTCCAAAACTATGTTGAATAATAGTGGTGAGAGTGGATAACCTTGTCTTGTTCCTGATCTTAGTGGAAATGGTTTCAGTTTTTCACCATTGAGGACAATGTTGGCTGTGGGTTTGTCATATATGGCCTTTATTATGTTGAGGAAAGTTCCCTCTATGCCTACTTTCTGCAGGGCTTTTATCATAAATGGGTGTTGAATTTTGTCGAAAGCTTTCTCTGCATCTATTGAGATGATCATATGGTTTTTCTCCTTCAATTTGTTAATATGATGTATCACGTTGATGGATTTGCGTATATTGAAGAATCCTTGCATTCCTGGAATAAACCCCACTTGATCATGGTGTATGATCCTTTTAATGTGTTGTTGGATTCTGTTTGCTAGTATTTTGTTGAGGATTTTTGCATCTATGTTCATCAGTGATATTGGCCTGTAGTTTTCTTTCTTTGTGACATCTTTGTCTGGTTTTGGTATCAGGGTGATGGTGGCCTCGTAGAATGAGTTGGGGAGTGTTCCTCCCTCTGCAATATTTTGGAAGAGTTTGAGAAGGATAGGTGTTAGCTCTTCCCTAAATGTTTGATAGAATTCGCCTGTGAAGCCATCTGGTCCTGGGCTTTTGTGTGTTGGAAGATTTTTAATCACAGTTTCAATTTCAGTGCTTGTGATTGGTCTGTTCATATTTTCTATTTCTTCCTGGTTCAGTCTCGGCAGGTTGTGCATTTCTAAGAATCTGTCCATTTCTTCCAGGTTGTCCATTTTATTGGCATACAGTTGCTTGTAGTAATCTCTCATGATCGTTTGTATTTCTGCAGTGTCAGTGGTTACTTCTCCTTTTTCATTTCTAATTCTATTGATTTGAGTCTTCTCCCTTTTTCTCTTGATGAGTCTGGCTAATGGTTTATCAATTTTGTTTATCTTCTCAAAGAACCAGCTTTTAGTTTCATTGATTTTTGCTATTGTTTCTTTCATTTCTTTTTCATTTATTTCTGATCTGATCTTTATGATTTCTTTCCTTCTGCTAGCTTTGGGGTTTTTTTGTTCTTCTTTCTCTAATTGCTTTAGGTGCAAGGTTAGGTTGTTTATTCGAGATGTTTCCTGTTTCTTGATGTAGGCTTGTATTGCTATAAACTTCCCTCTTAGAACTGCTTTTGCTGCATCCCATAGGTTTTGGGTCGTCGTGTCTCCATTGTCATTTGTTTCTAGGTATTTTTTGATTTCCCCTTTGATTTCTTCAGTGATCACTTCGTTATTAAGTAGTGTATTGTGTAGCCTCCATGTGTTTGTATTTTTTACAGATCTTTTCCTGTAATTGATATCTAGTCTCATAGCGTTGTGGTCGGAAAAGATACTTGATACGATTTCAATTTTTTTAAATTTACCAAGGCTTGATTTGTGACCCAAGATATGATCTATCCTGGAGAATGTTCCATGAGCACTTGAGAAAAATGTGTATTCTGTTGTTTTTGGGTGGAATGTCCTATAAATATCAATTAAGTCCATCTTGTTTAATGTATCATTTAAAGCTTGTGTTTCCTTATTTATTTTCATTTTGGATGATCTGTCCATTGGTGAAAGTGGGGTGTTAAAGTCCCCTACTATGATTGTGTTACTGTCGATTTCCCCTTTTATGGCTGTTAGTATTTGCCTTATGTATTGAGGTGCTCCTATGTTGGGTGCATAAATATTTACAATTGTTATACCTTCCTCTTGGATCGATCCCTTGATCATTATATAGTGTCCTTCTTTGTCTCTTGTAATAGTCTTTATTTTAAAGTCTATTTTGTCTGATATGAGAATTGCTACTCCAGCTTTCTTTTGATTTCCATTTGCATGGAATATCTTTTTCCATCCCCTCACTTTCAGTCTGTATGTGTCTCTAGGTCTGAAGTGGGTCTCTTGTAGACAGCATATATATGGGTCTTGTTTTTGTATCCATTCAGCCAGTCTGTGTCTTTTGGTGGGAGCATTTAATCCATTTACATTTAAGGTAATTATCGATATGTATGTTCCTATTCCCATTTTCTTAAATGTTTTGGGTTTGTTATTGTAGGTGTTTTCCTTCTCTTGTGTTTCTTGCCTAGAGAAGTTCCTTTAGCATTTGTTGTAAAGCTGGTTTGGTGGTGCTGAACTCTCTCAGCTTTTGCTTGTCTGTAAAGGTTTTAATTTCTCCATCAAATCTGAATGAGATCCTTGCTGGGTAGAGTAATCTTGGTTGTAGGTTTTTCTCCTTCATCACTTTAAGTATATCCTGCCACTCCCTTCTGGCTTGCAGCGTTTCTGCTGAAAGATCAGCTGTTAACCTTATGGGGATGCCCTTGTGTGTTATGTGTTGTTTTTCCCTTGCTGCTTTTAATATGTTTTCTTTATATTTAATTTTTGATAGTTTGATTAATATGTGTCTTGGTGTGTTTCTCCTTGGATTTATCCTGTATGGGACTCTCTGTGCTTCCAGGACTTGATTAACTATTTCCTTTCCCATATTAGGGAAGTTTTCAACTATAATCTCTTCAAATATTTTCTCAGTCCCTTTCTTTTTCTCTTCTTCTTCTGGGACCCCTATAATTCGAATGTTGGTGCGTTTAATGTTGTCCCAGAGGTCTCTGAGACTGTCCTCAGTTCTTTTCATTCTTTTTTCTTTATTCTTCTCTGCAGTAGTTATTTCCACCATTTTATCTTCCAGGTCACATATCCTTTCTTCTGCCTCAGTTATTCTGCTATTGATCCCATCTAGAGTATTTTTAATTTCATTTATTGTGCTTTTCATCGTTGCTTGGTTCCTCTTTAGTTCTTCTACGTCCTTGTTAAATGTTTCTTGCATTTTGTCTATTTTATTTCCAAGATTTTGGATCATCCTTACTATCATTATTCTGAATTCTTTTTCAGGTAGACTACCTATTTCCTCTTCATTTGTTAGGTCTGGTGTGTTTTGACCCTGCTCCTTCATCTGCTGTGTGTTTTTCTGTCTTCTCATTTTGCTTATCTTACTGTGTTTGGGGTCTCCCTTTCACAGGCTGCAGGTTCGTAGTTCCCGTTGTTTTTGGTATCTGTCTCCAGTGGCTAAGGTTGGTTCAGTGGGTTGTGTAGGTTTCCTGGTGGAGGGAACTAGTGCCTGTGTTCTGGTGGATGAGGCTGGATCTTGTCTTTCTGGTGGGCCCGTCCACGTCTGGTGGTGTGTTTTGGGGTGTCTGTGGCCTTATTATGATTTTAGGCAGCCTCTCTGTTAATGGATGGGGCTCTGTTCCTGTCTTGCTAGTTGTTTGGCATAGGGTGTCCAGCAATGTAGCTTGCTGGTCGTTTAGTGAAGCTGGGTCTTGATGTTGAGATGGAGATCTCTGAGAGCTTTCTGCCGTTTGGTATTACGTGGAGCTGGGAGGTCTCTTGTGGACCAGTGTCCTGAAGTTGGCTCTCCCACCTCAGAGGCACAGCCCTGATGCCTGGCTGGAGCACCAAGAGCCTTTCATCCACACGGCTTTTTTTCCTTTGGCTTAGTCTAGTCTCACTTGCTCACAGGATGCCGCATACAGAGGCCTCGCACCCGGCACTTCAGAGCAGAGTCCCTCGTGATAAACGGCGGCACTCCACACTTCAGCTCCGCGAGCGTCCTGCAGACACACTACCGCAAGACACTGCAATTCGAAATGCATTATTCTTGATGACAAATGCCTAATGGTTTAAGTTCTCACCTTATGCTATGCTTTGGGTATTCTTCTATGGGATTACACAAAATGAAAATTTTACTCCTATGTATTCAATAGTGACAAAAATCATTCAACCAAATAGAACTTTAAACTTGTGATTTAGGTTTAACCTTTAAGCTCCGTGCTACCATCGTCCTCCCAGTGGTGTTTTTAAGTTATGAGTTTTTGGTAAGAAAATTACTTAGCTCTAAGAGGGTCTTCAGATCTTTGTGGGCACTGTATAGATTTCAATGCCAGGAATTCTGAGCAAGATTTGGTACATGCAGAAAACAAAATGGCCCAACCAGGTGCAACCGAATGAGCCAAGGGACCTGTCATATCAGTCATATCATTCATCAGTTCACAGTTTAAAGCCAGAGGACTGTGTCTCTCTAGAATAGAGAAGGCATTATACAAAAGAATGAAGGGATGAGTACAAAACACCAATCCTTACAGAATTACCAGCAAGGATTGTTGCCAGTTCCATTTAAATCCCATGCCCTTGTTGAATTTTTCACACTTGACTAGAGTGGAGCTGGAGTTAAGTAAAAGGGATTGAGGAGGAGTTGAGGGAATGGGTTCCAGCCAGAAAATACCACAGAGGCAATCTGGCATCAAGTGTTCCCTTCTTATCTTGGCTGATCTAATCAAAATTAATGGAAGAGTCAAAAAAGGCAGCATGTGTTCCACTGAGTAGGGATGGGTGTTAACAGACACTTAATCATCAAAGACCTGGTCCATCAGCCCCAATAGGCCTGCAGACTGCATCTATTATTCCTTTAGTCTTTATCTGAGAGAAACCCCATCCTACACTGAAGGGTGAAGGTGATGAGTACTCCCTGGGCAATTATTCATTTATCAGAGAATTTCCTAGTCTCTTTGCATTTTAGGTAGATGGAAATGAGGGTGTAATTATAAGTGTCCACCCTCACTCTGGTCCGTGGCTCAGAGCTTCATCTTGGCACCACCAAATGAACTGAAACAAAAAGCCAAATGAATCATCTGACTGCATTTTAAACACACTGTGCTATCTTAAGTGGAAACTGTTTAGGTTAAACTGCTCTCCCAATGTTATCTTCAAGGAATGCATTAATCTATTTTCCTCCTATGCTTGAAACTGATTAATGTTGAAACAGTCATTTGTCTTCTAGACTGAGTGTATGTGGAAAATGAAAGCTTTTAAAGTTAAGATTCAAAACTTAATGGGGGGTGTTTTCTGCTCTAAGGGTGTATCCAATTTTCCTGGCTATAGCTTTATCATCGTCAAAACTGTCTTACTTGAGTAGATACTATACAAAGAAAGTTAGCCACCTGCATAATTTCCACCTTCAAGAGCTGGCAAAATAGAAACAATAGAAATTGTGCATGTAAACAAATTACTGTGGCAATTCAGACAACACACTATGTGTATGTCAGTTATCATTTCAAAATGATTCTGAAGAATATACATTTGTATCTTTCACAGACTTTTCTGAAGCTTTGCATATTTTTTTGCATTCTGGTCATCAGCACATTTTTCTACTGAACCACCCTCACTAGAAGGCTGAGAACAATTCTAGACTTTGCTTCTCTCTCACCTCTTATATTCATTGATTCTACTGCCTAGAAATCTTTTCAACCAATCTTCTCTTCTCAACTTCTACCTCCATTGCCTTAGCCTATGCCCTTATCATTTCTCTCCTGGAGTTCTTCAATATCTTCCCACTTTATCTAGCTTCCTACATTCAATCCATCTATAATACAACCAGAGCAAGATTTCTAAAATAAGGAAATAATTATTTGACTTCTCAGTTTACAATCCTCCAATGGTATGCCATTACCTAGACAGTCAAGCCCAAACACCTTAGCGTGGAAAATAATTCTCACTCCTTCCCTCTCCTGCTACCACCTCTCCAGGTGCACCAAGAACTCCAGACATACTAAACTTTCTGCAGTTTCTTAAATGTCCCACACATTTTTTTCTCCCTGTCATGTTTAACTACACCTTCTCTGCTGCCTAAATTATCTCCTCTCTCATTTCCTATTTCTCCAGTAAATGCATCCCCACCCACACATACCTTCATATTCCCGAAGAACCTTTACGCTTTCTTTGTTCAGTATTGAATTCAAATGTTTCCTCTTTCAGAAGCGTTCCATGATAACTTTAGGAGACACTTTCTATGGTCCCTTAATGAACTGTTCCTACTTCTGCTATATCACACACTACATTGTGGTAATTAGGTGTTCTCATGTCTGTCTCCTGCTTTGTTCTACCTATCTTTGTATCTGCAGCACATAATTGGTACCTAATTAATGTTTGATTGATGAATAGATGAGTGAATGAATGGATGGATAAATCTTGTTTGGCTATTTAATAGACACCCAAACAAACCACCAGCATTATGATAATTTGACTCAACTAACGCAGTAATTTAGAAACAACAACTTCTCTGAACTCTGCAATTCAATCTGATTTGCAATCCAAATTGTTTATAATGGAGAAGATAGAGTCTCCTTAATGCTATGCATATGACACCTTAGAATAATGCCTATACTGTTAACATATATACTTTTGGAAAAATGGCAACTACTAGCATTGTGCTAAATAAAAACATTACCTATTAAACCTGCAGTTTAACTGTTTGCATTTTGTTATAGACCTTTATATTGACTAAGCACTAACATGCTTGTGACATGTTTACTATTTTTCACTCTGAGGTAAGCTTTACTGGGAAGTGAAGAAAATGGAGGGCTGCTTAACCAAGATCACGTGCCTGAGGAATTCACTCAATAGATACTTACTGTCCTACTAAAATTTTTCACCTGTTAACCTTAACTTTACTCTGCTCCTGAATTTACCCACCTCTATCATCTCACACGCACACACCTGAATTAACCTAGATCTAAAGGAAAAAGCAAATAGACCAATCTTTGAAGTCAGAAAGAATAGCTTCAAAACTTGGATCAGTCGTCTAACTTGGGTGAGCCTCAGTTTTCTCAAACTTAACTGGAATTTCATCTGTATTTCTCTACAGGGTTGCTTTGCAGCTTAAAGGCAATCATTTGTATGTTAGCATTATGGAATGTTTCTTCCCATCGTTCATCCAGCTTCAGGAATTTCAAATCCTTGTTGTCTCTGATTGTCTGGAAATGCCTCTGATTCACTGGAAAGCAAAAGCTTGAGGACTAAACCTCATTCATAACATCATTTGTTGTTTTAATATTGTGCAGCATGAAAATCCAATAGAAAGGAAAATAGATCATTGAAATAAACAGGTTCATTCTAAGTGGTTCTGAGCAGTATTTCCGAGTAACGGCAGCAAAGTATGAGCAACCCCAGGGAGAATGTGTTGCTTGGTAAAGTAATAACAGAAAGGGTGACATGAGCTTTCTGAACATACTACAGTCTGAAGTCAGGATACCTTAGTCTCAAAGGCTAACAAACCTGATTTTATCTATTCGTGACCTAAATCCACCTGTAGGAACAGACTTACATTAACTGAACTCAAGAGATTTGAGTTTAAAACCAGAATGCCAAATTTCTCTGTTTTGGAGGAGAATTATTCTTGTTGAGATGAAAGACACTAGGGTCCTCTCTTTAACATGTATTGACTGCCCATGTAGGCAACTCTGGAGAATGTCAAATTAGAAGCTGGCTATCAGTTTGTTAATATGAAAGCTTTAATCTGTAACTGCCAAAGACACTGGACAGGTGAAATTCTGCAGTCAATATGTTACTTCTTGGTAAGTAACCTTCACAGAAACCTAAATAGTGATTAGACGATTGCCTGGTGAGTATGTGATCAGAATAAGTGGAGTGTATGACCCAATGCCAGTAAACCTTTGAACCATGTAAAGAAAGTTTATACTTTTTTAGTCCATCCTAGAGTCATAATCGCCACCTGGACCAGGCAGATGTTGGATTCTTAAGCAATGTGTTCCTGCCTATGGTTGGCTGCAGCTAGGGTTTGCCTCTTCCTATGAGTCCATGACTGATCTACCTCCCTACTGTCTATTACAGCTCCTCAGTAATGTACATTAACACCTTTAATCAGAGTACAGGTAAATCCTAACAGGCTTGGTTCCTGCTGTCTCTAGACTGTGACAATATTGTTCTGCTTGTAAATGCGTATTTTAAAGTTTAATTCTTACAAGACAATTCTCTTTCATTCACTTCACATTCTTGGGGAAAGCCTGAAACCCTCATGCCCTGAAAAGAGCAATTCCAGTAGGTGTGATATCATGAGCATGAGGGGTCTGGAAATGTCTTTACGTTTAGATAAGGAGCCTCCACAGAAAAAAAAGAAGTGGGGGGAAGAGGAGACACAGAGGACAGCAACAAGAAAATTCTAATCAGGGAAGCTGTCAGATTTTTGGTTTGCAATTTTCTATAGTACAGATCTACAGAAAACATACCACCGTTTCCAGCTCATAATAACAAACTCCTAATTAAACTGAATCTCAGTTTTTCTGCTATAAGGTTACACATGCAGGGATATGAAATATTCACATCTCTTTGACCTTGGTCAAATGTGTCATCCTTCATGGTCAGCTTATAGACAAAAATCACATCACAGCAATTCAAAAGGGCACATTTGAGAAGCAGCAGAAATAGTACTGCTCCTTCTTTCTGCCCCTTTTTATGGGGAAAAAAAAATGAATGTGTACAGGAGATCTCACACCACAGGAAATCCCCCAATTACAGAATTCAATAAAAGGATTTGCCTGTAGGACCTCCTGAACGTAGTAAGTCACCTTAATGGCTTGTTAGAATTCTCTTTTCATTTGTAACTCTTACGGCCTTTTTGATCACCACTGTCTACTTCTGCAATGGTTCAATACCAGCAAGATGCCAGAGGAATAGAAATCTCAAAGTCCCGCAGTGTATTTATTTAAAAGGTATGACTTCTCAGATTGCCTGGAAAAATGATCACACCTCTCTGCTATTAACAGTAAAAAAAATTCCATCAAAAGTATACTTCTGTGATGCAATATGATGCCTTCTGTGGACATATAATAAGGCTATCACCATTTCTTGACCTGGCCAACTTTCTGACCCACCAAAACAATGACATCATGTGGGGTATTCAGTAGCTTTATTTCAGCATCTCCATCCTCCCTCTGACCTTTCCTGTCACTACTCTGAAAGAGAAGAAGGTCTGTACTCTTCAGTGAAAGGAAATATGCATTTATTTTCTGAGCGCTACTGCTCACCATTTTCATTACTATTTTCATTACTTTATACACTATCCTGTCTGTATAAGAAGCACCTCTGGCGATTCAAATTCTATCAAAAATATCTTGCAAACTTTATCTTCTTTGTGAAGTTGCTTGAAATCCTAACCCTGCACTGTCTTTCTACAGTTATTGTCAAGCCTTTCTTCAGCTGCCTCATGGGCTGGTAAGTAGACTAAAAAGAACCAAAAGAAACTGCTTGCTTCCACTATCTTTATCCTATCCATGTAGAAGAGGATCTGAAATATAAAAATAAAAAACATATGTAGAGAAATCAGGGAGGGCACCCATAGGACTTAGACTAAGGAATATAGGCCTGTATGTCATCAAATCAAGAGAACAGGATATCCAGGACAATGGTTCCCCTGTCTTAACCCATCCCACGGATAAAGGTCACATACGTGATCTGCTCCAGGCCACTGCATAAGATTAGAATTAAGCTCAATGCTCTCACCTAGTTATAATTCCAGCCCTTCCTCTCTGAAAAGCAAACTCAAGTCAGTGAACATGACATTATTATAGGGATAACCTTGAATCCACTATAATTTATAAGACAGCTAATCTTTCAAACACTTGAACACCTGACACCTTACAACTGATCTCCATGTGCTGCTATACCATAGTTAAACCTTGAGTTAAACTATAACAAGAACTATATTCACAAAGCATGTGATAGAGATTGCATGATATAAAAGGCCCAACTTGTAACTTAAGAAACCTTCAGGATCTGTAGTGAATTCAGCTCTTGCTTTGCTTCGTTGGGTAGTAGGGTGGGAACTAGAGAACAATTACACAGGAACAGAGAAGGAAAGGGGTGGGAGAGAAAGAACTATGAAACCGTCTGTAAAACAGAATGATGGATTTGTGCATTTGGGAAAGAGCAGGAAGCAGGGGAGAAAAAAATTATTCAGTAATCAAGCATTTCCTTTTCAATTGTTTGATGAGTTTGCATTGGTAGTCATTTTTTGCCTGCATTGGGATAATGCTTCATGAATACTATCCCCTTGGGTTCCTCTACAAATGCAAGATGTGTTTCTTATGAGATTATTCCCAGAGCCTCATTCTGAAATAAACAGTTCATTGCTTATAGAGTTTTTATAGAGCAAGTTCTCTTTCAATAGATATGACTCAAAAAAATGGAACTGTATTAAAACTGTTCTTACACTCTCTTACCCCCAAACCATGGGGTTTCTAACTTGTTCATTTTTCTCAGGTGAGTCCTGAGGCTCCCTTTTCCCTTCTTTTCAGAATACCATACTAACTGCATGCAAATTGCTTGGCTCCTAAATGCAACTGGCTGCTGATCTATAATTTTTTATAGTATTTTCTCAACAATGTATGATAAAGTCACACAACACATAAATCATATAGCAAAGCTCAACGTGCCATAGGTAAATTCTTAGAATTTTTAATCACAAAGAAAATTGACTATAACACATGGTATCTCCAAATTTAGCCTTTACATTCTGTTTTTAAACTCTTTGCTTTTGAAGATCTCACCTTAACAATGAAATGAATGCCTGGGTGGTATGCGTGCAAACTGCCTGAAAGGATAAAGCAAGAAATATAGATTCCTAACATTTATTTTTATGATCACTGTGTTCTGTACTTTTCACCATGCTATTCACTTTTTAAGTACTTTGTTAATATGATGTAAAAACCAGTTAATAGTCCCCAGACTCCAGTAACCAATTATTATTAGCCACTTAGTCAGACATTCAAAATGATTTCAAGAGGTTAAAACTTGCTTCCACCATAGAAAAGGGAGAAAATACTAAATCTAGTTTAAGAATAATGAACTTCTGCCCCCACCTATAGCCCAGACTTAAACGCTTAAATGTTTTATTAGAAAAAAAAAATACTGTTTGTCCACTATGTTCCAGAGCCTGAGTTGAGAATTTATCATGCAAATAACTAAGATATGAACCAAAAAAATAGCCATTCGGTCATTTACTTTGACCATCTAAAACCTGCTCAGTTGCTCTAGAGCAGAATTCATTGCGAGAAGCTTATTCAGACAGGATCAATAGCAAAATGTGAGTCTTTCCTTGCTCCTGCACATTCTGGCATAGCACATGGAAATTTGACAGGACTGGACATCAGACTCTAGGACAGGGTTTCCCTGGGTTGAGGGGATTTTTAAGCTACATGATTAGGGAAGCCCTGATCCTCCCCTGTTGGGATTAGGAACCAGGATTCAATAGCAATATGATGTGTTAATAATATGGCTCCAACCCTCTCTTGAAAGCCCAGCATTCACAGCTTGGGCAGGGGGCCACCTGTGAGACACAGCATGCCAGCAGCAGAATTACCAAATGAGCACTCAAGAGTGGCAAAGCCCACTCTGGCATGCTCTCATAGTTAAGCAGGTTTGATTTCCTTAAAGCACTGAACCACAGCCTCCTTCCATTGAAATTCGAAGAGGACCATTATTTTTCTGGTGAGGCCAACCTGCAGAATCAGTCCTGGATTCATTCAATTCCCCTTCCTGTTCCCAAATGATGTTATTCAAATGTCATACCCCATTCTGTCAGAAATCTGTATTATCTAAACCCAAAAAAGCCATGAGGCCAGCCACTGAAATAGATGTAGGAGACACCGAAGATGATTACAAATGACCAGGTGACCAACCCCTGGAGGCAAGTCATGTTCTCCCAAAGCAAACCTTTTGGTAAGAACAGCCCAAGAGATGTACAACATCCAGTCTGGAAAGTACAACAAAGCTGCCACCCAGCTATATCATGGAGGCGGAGAAATGGCATGCTCCCAAATCTCCAAAGACTGGAGAAGGAAGAGGTGTAAGTTCTTCTCCTCCTCTGGCCTTGTTAATGGTTTATTTGGCAGATACTGGGTGATGCGATTCAAAGATATTTACCAGGAGTCTGGTAGTATCAGCAGGAGTTTAATAGTATCAGCAGCCTTGAGAATGGCTACCAGATTTCCACTTAACATATCAGTACTGGATGGCAAGCCCAACATCAATACAGAGTAGCTGAGGGGCCATCACTTGTTAAAGATGTATATATTGAATTCACTGCAGCCCAGGTGACAGTTATCTTGGAAGACTCCCAATACAAGACAATTGAGTATGCATGCTTTTCTCACCTCCCATAATCTCAGGTGTTTCTTTCTGAAAAGGAAAGGTTTAAGTCCACAAGCCCAGGTTGCTCAAATCCTTCAAATTCCAAAGAAACTCTTGTCTTCAGCCCTGGCCCTTGGCTAGCTCCTGGGAGATAACCTCTGAGCACTGAGAATATTCTGCATGATGAAAGTGTCTTTCTGTGCCTGAAACCTTGAAGCCATGCTGAAGCAGTTTGACCAGATTAGTTATCCTAACTATGTTTTATAGCAAATGCCTGTTTTTTGCTCTGGGGTGTGTGTGTTATGTGCTGGAATCTAAGTAGCTGAAATCAGTCATGCAGCCTACATGACTGATGACCCCCAATAAAATCCCTAAACACCAAGGCTTGCATGAGCTTCCCTGGTGGCAACACTTTGAACATGTCACATATTGTTATGGAGAGAACTCTGTCCCTGTGTAGCTCAACTGGGGAGAGATATCTGGAAGCTTGTACCTGGTTTCTCCTGGACTTCATGCACCTGTTACCTTTCCTAGCTTTAATCTGTATCCTTTCACTGTAATAAACTGTAACTGTGAGTAAAACAGCTTTTCTGAGTCCAGTGAGTCCTTCCAGAGAATCATTGCACCTGAGAGTGGTCTTGGGGACCCTGATACACCTTCCTTAGGCAAGGGCTATTTTGCTTACTCAGAGATCACACCATCACTGCCACCCATTACACACATATGACCCTGTGGCAGTTGAGTGCACTGATCTGCAGCTACAACTCAGGTGAGAATGGCCAGCAATGAATGTTCTCCACAAAATGTTTAGATTTGGAACTACTATATCACATGAGTGGGTTACGCGATAACGGGTGCAGCCTCTGATGGGCTAGTCAACAACAGCCAGCCAGACAATTGCAGTTCCTTTCAAGTGGGTGTTTGCTCATTTGCTGTCACAGGGTGCCATTCAGATTTGCCAATCACCTGAGGAAGTTAGGGTACCAAAAAAATGTATGGGGAAGTTTATATAGATCAGGTCCCTATACACTTCTGTGGTACTCCAGGAATTTCCTATCATCTTCCAATTTTTGGGTCTCTAAGAGACGGGTCAGAGGAGATGGACTCCTCAAGAGAAGGCTGTCCTTAAGACAACATTAAGTGAGAAGTCCAGCCAGCCTCCCAGTAAAAGCAAGGGCAGTACTACTGCAGTTCATCTTTGATTCAACTGTTCCTGGGCTCGTGCTCACTCCCTCACTCTGTATACACACACATATAGGTATAGTTATGAATCCTGGCTTATGGGATACAGCTGCACAGGAAGATTCTGACAGATTACATTCCCTATCCTATCCACAAACAAATGTGTGTATTCTTAATTTGCTTTTCTCTTGTGAGTCCTGTATCATTTGAAAATGTCCATGCTAATTGGTTGAAGTACATCATCACTGACTCAACACTCCCATCATCCTGGTAGAGACTGAACTTGATCTTAGGGATAAAGACACATGACTGAGAAAATGGAAGAGGAGAAGCTGACTCCCATTGTCTACTCAGGGTTTAGTCATGGCTGAGGAGATCGGTGCTGTAAAATACCTGGAGTGCTTGGCTTTCACATAGGGAGGTCTCAAGACGCGTTTGATGAAGCTGTTTGAGCAGTTCTTGGCCTACCTCCCATCAGGAAGAAAATGTCTGCTGTTGTAAATGTTCGAGTCCCTCTTGCCTTCCCTATTCCCCTTAAAAACTTTGCATGCTTTGCTCAGAAATGGTGGAGCATTCACAGACATAGAAAACAGACTTATGGTTACCAAAAGGGAAAAGTGGGTGGAGAGATAAATTAGGAGTATGGGATTAGCAGATACACACTACTATACATAAAACTGATGAACAACAAGGATTTACTGTATAGCACAGGGAACTATATTCAATATCTTATAATAACCTATAGTGGAAAAGAATCTGAAAAAAAAATCACATATATATACATATACATGAGGAGATCAGTTGCCCCGTAACCCACCCAGGAATGACTCCATCAGTCTGACCACTTTGCTATCCTAAATTTAGAGGGAGGGGATGGTTTTTATTCCTTTCTTCTGAATGGACAGGGTCCATCTCTAATATCTCCCTTGTCTGATGTACTGAGGAGTTGTAACCACCCTTCAGCATTGCAAGGATAGGGACCCCATTCTCTCACACTGTAGGGTTTTTAAGCTGAATGATTAGAAAAACAATGGCCCCTCTCCTGCTGTGGTCAAGGACTATGAATAAACAGCAACAGAGGAGGTAGAACTTGGGCTCCAGTCCTATCCTACCAGCTCAGCTCTAGGGTGATGTGGTGTCGGAGTCCATATGGATATGGATAGCCATATCCCCCATCATGGGCTGAGGAAGAAACAGCCTTTCCTCTTGGCATCATTTGGAAATTGGAGTTCAAGTCTTGTCCTTGACCTTAACTGCCTTAAGCACCAGGCACAGCCAGTGTCATGGAGCTTTGCAGGGAGGTCAACTCCTTTCCTGGGAGGCCAGCCTGCAGATGATCAGTGTTGGACAAGTTAACCCTTTCCCCTCAGCAGGAAATTATACTATACAGGGCACTAAGAGTTTTATAATACATTATCCCTGTCCTAGAAAAGCTTGCAGATGCACACTGGCATCACTAAGATGGTTTTAGCATCCACACAGAATGCCCACCGTAGAGGCATTGCTTGGAATTCCTCAGTTTCAAATTTGGTAGTTACATGATTTCATTTTAGCATGGCCACAGTACATGGAGAAACTAGTCTGCTTTTGTCTTTCCCTGGATTTTCTTTAACATTTCAACCTTAATATGAAAGACTTTTAAAATTAGCCAAAATGACCTAAAACATTTTAGTTGATATTTAATGAAACCATTAATATGGTTGTTATTGAAGGTTTGCTAAATGGCTCCCACAACTCTAGGTTGGGCAAGAGACAAAAAATTCAAGGAATGTATATTCAAAGACTATCCCTAACTCCTAATACTTTTGGCCCTAGACTCATCACTTAATCTCCCAACATCCTGATTGCCTTATTTACAAAATGAGAAAAGTAGAAGAGCTTACTCATCAGAATGCCAGAATGTGTATAGAGTGATGAGTATTTTTATTTAACCAACTAGAGATATGTAAATTATAACAGGCAGCAAGTTAGAGTGTTTTCCAATACGTACCTTTGCCTGAGGAATTTTCTTTCCTCTCCTAGACATCAAGCAGAATCATTTAATGTCTAAATCACACTTCCTCTCTGACAGAAGTCTCTTCAACCTAGCATTTAAGTTGGGTTGCATTTTTGTGGTTGTATATATCTCCTCTTGACAGTAAGGCTATAAGCTTCCAAAGGGCAAGTGATGTGCCTAATCCTCCTCTGTGTCCCTGTAATACCTAATACATTCCCAAGGTCATAGCAGAAACTCATCAGGTATTTGTTGAGTTCAGTACCACACTAGACAGTTAGGAAGATAGCATATTTTCTTACACTTCATCCTTGCACAGTTACATTATCAGGGACAAACCTCCAAGTCTTCAATCTCTTACTGCTCAAACCAAAACATTGCCCCTTTATTTTAGATGGGTGGCTGATATCAGCAGGATCATAATCACAACCCTCTGAGCCAAACATCAGGAGGTTAATAGAAGCTGCTGTTGGAGAGAAAAACATCCTGTTGTTCTTTGTCTCCAAAATTTCCCAGCAGGCATAAGGATCTCCTACCAGAGGAAGAGCTGGAAAGAAGGTCTCCACTTGCAAAACAATTATCTCATAACCATACTTTGTTACCCGCAGTGGTTTGATGAATGGGCTGATAGAAGAGAGTACTCCTACGTATGGTTTTATTTGCTTGTCAGCTCTAAAAACACTATGTCCTCAATGATACCAATGACAGAAGAAAATAGTTCTACCCCCTGTGGCCATGAGCTTTTTCAGCTCTTACTTCAACTGTTAAATAAACCTCTTTGAGATAATGAACATTTTTCTAGGTTAGAGGTGTAGAAATAGCTAGTGCACTACTTATTCCATAGAACATTCAATGTGATAATGGAGTTTTTTCTATTAAAACAATAGCACCCATAAGTCATGGAGGTGTTAACGTACAACATAGAGAATATAGTCAGTAATATTGTAATAACTTTGTATGGTGACAGACGGTAATTAGACTTGTGACTATTTCAAAATGTATATAAATATTGAGTCACTATGATGTATACCTGAAACTAATGTAATATCGTATGTCAATTATACTTCAATTTAAAAAAATACTACCAACTTTGCCAATTATTAACTGGTGGGTTTTCCTGTTCTCACAAAGCAAACCTACACACCTTCACCTGAAAAACTCTAGAGTGTTTTGAGATTCTCCCATTTAGCTTTGCTAAAGATGCAAAATGAAAGACATGAAATTGGTTAATATCTGTGAGAGGGAGACAGATGATGGCCAAAAAAACACGAAGAGCAGAAAAGACAAAAGAGAAAAAAGTCATGGCTACCCATCATCATTCATGTTGTCCCATCCACAACGCTCAGGGTTTCTTTATATCATTCTAATCCTTCTGAATCTGTTTACTCAACTTAAATCTTAGACTGTTTACTCAATAGGTTAGATGTTCATTAAAAAAACAACCTCAGTGGCCTTACTCTCTATATAAACTCAAGGAGCTGCTCAGTTTGTGTTAGAGTTATCTAGTGTTTTGAGGTTCTAAGACCCTCTCCGTTTACTCTTAAACGTCGTATCCAAAACAACTGTCATCTGCTACATACATCCCGAACTCAAGCCAAATCAGACTGTATGTATGCCATTTTCCATCCTTGCTCTCCACGTGGACAAGTCATCCATCAGGGTTAGTGTTAATATCTAGGCTTTGCTGCCCTCTGCTGGCCTTCTAGGAACCAGCTACTCTTTAAACAGGAAAAATTGAGAGGTTAACTCACTTGTTAGATCTTGGATTCTAACTAAAAGAAAGACACAAATTTATACAGTCTGATATTAAAAATAAGCATTAAAAGCCAAAACTTAAAAACAAGGAAAAAACAAAAACAAAACCAACAAAATTTTATTCTTCCTTTAGCATAAGTAGAATTCTGTAATCTGCGTTGAATAACTAAATTTATCTTGCTAAAACATGGTAGTTTGCAATAGCAATAGTGAGGTGCAGTTCTGATACCTTTTGTATATTAATGAATGTTTAGTTGGCAATGCACATGTTTCTCAAACATTAAAACAAATATAAAAAGTTACTTCCTGTTCCTATATCTGCAAATTTTTACCCCCTCTTTCCTCACAGTGCTAAATTCTGGGAATAATAAAACAGGGTAGATATTGTATACTTATGACATTTTCCAAAATGTATTCACACATTACATTTATTTCTAAACATAACATTGCAGTAAAATTGCTATAATTAAGTTGTTTTGAATCCTTGTAGAACCCTATAGGATTTGGGCACACAACCAACAATTTTTTTATTTGATATTCCACATATAAACAAGGTAAAATACTTCCTATTTTATAGTTTTGTTATTGTCCAGAACATTCTTCTTAAAGTTTAAGAATCACAATTATGAAATATCACTAGATGAATTTCCCTATACTCCATCCTACTTAAGTGATTAGAATCGAACAAATATTTCTACAACTCTTTTTTACATGAAGAATACACAATTTTATGATAGAAAATCTAGCATTCTCTAAAAGGATTGATTTTTAGTCACCTTAATACACTGAACTGTTTGAGGTAAAAAAAGAGACTAAGTTATAAAATTCCTAACAGATTGAGTTATCAAATGAGGGAAAACTATTTCTATCGTGTGCAGCTTACAAAAGGAATTTCTTTGAAAAGTCCAATAGTTTGGGACTGATACTACGTGCACAGAAGCAGCTGTTTATGTGTTTTGTACATCAGCTTAGAAGTGTGATTATAAGTGAGAATGAGGTTCATGATCGCTTTCCCTAGGAGAGGCTAATATGGAAAGAAAACATCACTATTGGCATCACCACCATCAATCTAATTACCATTTATTGAGCATATTCTATACGTCAAATAGAGAACTCAAATGCTTTCCCTTTACAACTTCATTTAATTCTCATAACAATATTACTGGGCAGTTATTATCACCTCCATTTTACAGATGAGAAATGTATGGCTCAGAAAATCTAGGCTCCTTGCCCCAGACCACACCTTAAGAGTCAGGGCAGTGGAGGGTTTCCAACCCAAAGCTGACTCTGAGGTTCATGTGTTTCTCAATTAAGTGATAGCTCTATACATTACAAATGTTTTGCTTTTACCAATACACAATATCAAATATTGAAAAGAAGTTTAATCATTAATACTTTAAAAAGACTCCTTTTTTCTTTGTGTGTGTGTATGTATGTGTCTAAATCTTGAAGAGTGAGCACATAAAAGGTCAAGTTTGATAATTAATTTTAATTGTACTATTCCTATGCACTTTACCAAATAGCTCTAATAAGTATGAAAAGCCTTTTGTTGCTTTGGAAACAAAAAGCTGTCTGAGCAACAACCAGAGCCATCCTTCAGTTCAGCTGAGCCACTCAATTCGAAATATCTTTGATCCTTAAAGGCCACATTTTTGCAGTCATTAACTCTATGTAAAAAGAAGTCAGTCTTGAAGACACTTGAAATATGAATCCTCTTGCTGAAAAAGGTCACTATTTAGGATTTGTTTGAAAAATCTACTCTCTTTTGAAAGAAAGGTTTAAAACAAACTTAACCACACTATATACACACATTCAAATTAAGTTCTTGCATTTTTCTTCTGGATAAAGCAAGCACATAAAGTATAAAGAAAAGCATCAGCTGGAGCCCAAATCTATAAAATCACATGTTCTCTGAGATTTCCTGAAAAAAAGGAATAACACTGTTCTTTATTGTTATGTCAAGGAAAAAAAAATTATAGAGTTTACTTGATGGGACCTGAACTTCTGCTGAGAATTTATTAAGTCTGAAAATGTGATTAAAAGCAAAGTGGGCTTTCCACTGCAGCTTGTCTAGGAAGGCATCTTCCAAGTGCATGGGATGCCTTCTCTTCGCTCTGGTAAACACTATGAAGCATTGATCTACATTGTAGCTAATCAAGATGCTTTGCTTCACCTCCCTTTGTCAGCATACAAAAGTTTATGTCAGGAAAGCTGAGGTAATCAATCCTAAAGGGAAAAAATGGATCAGGAAGAGAATATCATGAATAAATACTTTATTGGACTATTTAAGTTCACTGTTTTTAACATTGCCATATCTGCAAAGGCAACATTTCCCCCATCCTGCTTTACAGTAATTGATTTTTAATTACAAAACTACTATGATTAAATCAGTTCATCATCCAAAATTGTGTTTTACTATCCATTCCATCACTGTTTAACCTACTAATTACCAGTTTCCCATGGACTTTAATTGACCAAAGTTTTTCTTTGTCCCCATTAACTTCAGCTCACCAAGGTTATTATCTGCTTATTATTCACTTAAAAAAAATCATTTCTAAACCATGAATCATGTTGAGGGAGAAAATGATGGCTGAAATGTATCTTTTTGGAAGATACAAAGGGATGACAATAACCCTTACCTATAATAACAAAGTGTTGCTTCATAAAATATCAGACTTTGGATAGAAATAACCTCTAGCCTTATGTTAATAATGAATGCTAACTTTTATTTAGTGCTCACTGTATTTTCAAACAGGCTCTCTGCTAAGCACTACACATGAATAGACACAATCCTCACAAGAATATTATGAAACAAGCACTACTAAGAGCAAAGTTATGAAAGATATTTTAAATCACCTTCTAATAAGACAATGCCAGGACTTGAATCTAATATGGGTGACTCCAGAGTTGTTTAATCACTCTATTCCTCTACTGTAGACAATTATTACAAGATTCTCCCTTATAACTGCGTATTCTTAGTGGATGGATTAGTGTTTTGTCTAGAATAGGGTGTGTGTGTGTGTGTGTGTGTGTGTGTTTAAAGGATTTCTATAGTTCATCTTCATTACATATAAGACTCCACCATTTCCATAAAATCTTATTCATTTTTAAACTGCATATTTTCTAATTTGCCAATTGACTTTAAAAACTGATTGCACTGACAGAGTGATACGTACAAATTCATCTGTGAAGGACCATACTTTATTCAGGCCAGTTAGGTGGCAAACCATAGAAATCCAACTTAAAAGCTTTTGCACAGCAAAGGAAACCATAAACAAGACCAAAAGACAACCCTCAGAATGGGAGAAAATATTTGCAAATGAAGCAACTGACAAAGGATTAATCTCCGAGATTTACAAGCAGCTCATGCAGCTCAATAACAAAAAAACGAACAACCCAATCCAAAAATGGGCAGAAGACCTAAATAGACATTTCTCCAAAGAAGATATACAGATTGCCAACAGACACATGAAAGAATGCTCAACATCATTAATCATTAGAGAAATGCAAATCAAAACTACAATGAGGTATCATCTCACACCGCTCAGAATGGCCATTATCAAAAACTCTAGAAACAATAAATGCTGGAGAGGGTGTGGAGAAAAGGGAACCCTCTTGCACTGTTGGTGGGAATGTAAATTGATACAGCCACTATGGAGAACAGTATGGTGGTTCCTTAAAAAACTAAAAATAGAACTACCATATGACCCAGCAATCCCACTACTGGGCATATACCCTGAGAAAACCATAATTCAAAAAGAGTCATGTACCAAAATGTTCATTGCAGCTCCATTTACAATAGCCAGGACATGGAAGCAACCTAAATGTCCATCATCAGATGAATGGATAAAGAAGATGTGGCACATATATACAATGGAATACTACTCAGCCATAAAAAGAAACGAAATGGAGTTATTTGTAGTGAGGTGGATGGAGTTAGAGTCTGTCATACAGAGTGAAGTAAGTCAGAAAGAGAAAAACAAATACAGTATGCTAACACATATATATGGAATCTAAGGGAAAAAAAAAAAAAGGTCATGAAGAACCTAGTGGTAAGATGGGAATAAAGACAAAGACCTACTAGAGAATGGACTTGAGGATATGGGGAGGGGGACGGGTAAGATGTGACAAAGTGAGAGAGAGGCATGGACATATATACACTACCAAACGTAAAATAGATAGCTAGTGGGAAGCAACCACATAGCACAGGGAGATCAGCTCTGTGCTTTGTGACCACCTAGAGGGGTGGGATAGGGAGGGTGGGAGGGAGGGAGATGCAAGAGGGAAGAGATATGGGAACATATGTATATGTATAACTGATTCACTTTGTTACAAAGCAGAAACTAACACACCATTGTAAAGCAATTATACTCCAATAAAGATGTTAAAAAAAAAAAGATCACTATTTGTAGATAACATGATACTATACATAGAAAATCCTAAAGACACCACCAGAAAAAAAAAAAAGAAAGAAGGGGAATACATTGATGTACAAAACCAAACCACAGGAATCACAGAGACAGAGTGGAAGACAACCAGAAATTTAAACTCTGTAAGTTTCCTCTCAACATCTGCCATCATTTCTCTAGTTTCTCTTGTCTGAGACTACCTTCTCGATGCAGTAGGATGGGCTGTCAGAACCTCTGGGACCCAAAGCTTACATCTTTGTAACCAGAGAAAAAGAAACTCTTCACCAACCGCACTAAGTTTAAAAATCCTGGGAGGCACACCTCACTGGTCCAGTGTGGGCCCTCCCCCACCCAGGAGGACAGAATGATAAGATCAGTTAGGTTTGAGTCATTGCCCACTGCTATTGCTAAGGAGGCAAACTGGATTCAAAGGCACTGGACTTAAAATAAGAAATATGCTTAATTCGTTTTCAATTTTTAAAACATTATATAAATTTGCTATGGTCTTCATCATCCTATCATTTGTACTCAGACTTAAATGGTTTTTAACTATCCTTGTGTCTCTATATTACTTCTTGAAGTGGCAAAGTCTTATATGGGAGCCTCTGATTGGCTAGCACAGGTCACATGTTTTCATGTTAGTATTGAAGGGAAGAGGGAAGATCTACCATTAGGAATTTCACAGTGGGATATGTGAACTATTGGCCAATAATTCTATATAATGATATATTGTCTTGAAATAGGGGTCTGCACAATGAAGGGTAAATAAATGAACAAATGTTAACTGCTTCATGTGATTAAGCATATTTCATTCATCACTAACCTTAGTTTTTCAATATTTTCAACTTATTTTTTTGATATTAGGTTAAAAACATATGTACAATTAATTACAATTGATCTAATACATTCTGATGGCTGGCATAATAAGCAACCCTTACTGTGTGATCCTAGTATAACTGAATCTGTTTGGGTGAATTCCCTGTGTCAAACAATAACACACATTTACAATAGGGTAATTAGGAGTGACTGCTTTCACAGGCAAAAAGTTTTTTATCTTTTTCATGGAGAATTACAAAAAATAACTTGCAAGACTAGTGTTGTTACTCTCGAGCTCTGCAAAGAGATAGTGGCTACAAAAAGACATCTCAGTTGGGGTAGACAGAAGATTATAAAGAGACAATCCTGGGGAGGATCTCTTTGTAGAAGGCATTGCTGGGGGTCCCACTCCCTCATGCCTCATCCTCAGATGAGGAGGAGGAGAGAAACCAGTTGGCTAACTATATAAGTTTAGTTGGTTGGACCTTCACTGAGATTATCTAGAGAGGCCTCTGGTATTATGAGACATAAAAGGTTGCATTTTGAGGGAAAGCCATTGCATTGGGATCAGCTTGAACTCTATGAATTTATCAGAGTCAAGGATGCATGAATGTTTCTCATGGAAGAGATGTGGACAACTTGGGAAAGTGAACTTATTCTAGCTCAAGAAGTCAGGGGTATGACTTCAACAAAGAGAGAGACTATGGAGAGTAGGCATCCAGGAAACCAAAGACTGAGGAGGCTGTGGCCACCAGAAGACAGTCCACACTCAAGATACATAATTTGTACATAGAGAGGCCCAGTAGGAAATCTCTGAGAAGAGCACAAGTGACCTACAGCAAAAGAACTGACTCTAATGTTCTGCCAGGCACAGAGAGCCCAAGTCTCTGGAGCAGACAGATCTGTTGCTAAAAGTCAAAAGTCAACAAATAGTTATTTTCAGTCTACCTAAACACAGGCCACTGGGCAACTATGCAGCTTGTGGGATCTTAGTTCCCCAATCAGGGATTGAACCCGGGCCCTCAGCAGTGAAAGCACAGTGAAAATGGAGTCTTAACCACTGGACCACCAGGGAATTCCCTGGGCCACTGGGCAACTTGGTTGGCAGGGAAATGAACTGGTCAATCGGTCTGGCTTCAACAGATTGTGAACAAATGCTAAATTCTTGCTATTTTTGAAATGGGCACTAGAAATTACATTGTGTGGTGCTAAATCTAATTTGTGTTCAGGGAACTTATTTCAGCTTAAGAATCAAATTGCTAGAGAGGATAAGATAGAACATGAAGGTTGCATTTACCTAATCTGCACACAGACTCAATGGTTTCACTCTAGACAACTGGTATCTAGGATTGCATGTTCATAATTTTGTTTTTTATCAGACTGAATTATTTGTAAAAAGTAAGAAAACTTGAACTCTCACAT
Source organism: Eubalaena glacialis (assembly GCF_028564815.1). Taxonomy (NCBI): domain Eukaryota; kingdom Metazoa; phylum Chordata; class Mammalia; order Artiodactyla; family Balaenidae; genus Eubalaena; species Eubalaena glacialis. The sequence continues at coordinate 174,725,531 of NC_083716.1, read as the reverse complement.
TCACAGATCTCTCTCTTTTGACTGGCATGTCTCTCTTTGAGTCTTTCTTCACACAGAAAAGTAGGACAGTTGAACCATCTCCTTCTAAAGACCAAGCCAAACATGACCCAGTATTCTGGACTTTCTAGAGAGATATTTGAGCTGTCTCACCAGATTTCCATGAAGGAACTAAGTTCCAGTGTCCTGAGGCATCCATTATATGAAATAAATTTCCACCTAGAATATTATTAGTCATGTACCATCTTTGGAAGAACTGAGAAAATTCACTCAAGCTTTTTCTCTGTTGTTTACATGAGGGACCCTGATTGAAAAATGCAAACCTCTGCCATGTGATGGGCATCTCAAGATGTCTTTTCTCTTGGGTAAGAAGATTGTTTGAAAAATCTTATTTCTTTGTATCATTATCTGGCCCTCATCTGCCTCCTGCTGCATTTTGTGCTGCATGGCACTGTTTACGTTATATTAAAATGAGTTAAGTTTTAATCTCCCCTACTAGATCTTATGCTACATTAGGGCAGGAACTGCTTCTTAATTCTTCAGTCTCTAGCAAAGAACCCAGCAATATTGGCTAAAAAATGACAATTTTGCATTTCTTCAATTCATGATTTAGAATCTCAACAACATCAAAAAAGAGAAAAAGGATGATGCTTGCTCAGTCTTTGAACTGTAATTTTTGTCTGTTTGCACAAACACGGCCTATCATAGAGAATCCAGTACCACCAACAGGAAAAGGAGCATTCAGCCAAACTGAGAAGGAGAAGCAGTATGAATTCAACAGAATTATAGAGATTCTATTACTCAGCCATAAAAAGAAATGAAATTGAGTTATTTGTAGTGAGGTGGATGGACCTAGAGCCTGTCATACAGAGTGAAGTAAGTAAGAAAGAGAAAAATACTGTATGCTAACACATATACATGGAATCTAAAAAAAAAAAAACACAGATGGTTCTGAAGAATCTAGGGGCAAGACAGGAATAAAGACGCAGACATAGAGAATGGACTTGAGGACGCGGGGAGGGGGAAGGGTAAGCTGGGACGAAGTGAGAGAGTGGCATGGACATATATACACTACCAAATGTAAAATAGATAGCTAGTAGGAAGCAGCCACATAGCACAGGGAGATCAGCTCGGTGCTTTGTGTCCACCTAGAGGGGTGGGATAGGGAGGGTGGGAGGGAGACACAAGAGGGAGGAGATATGAGGATGTATGTATACATATAGCTGATTCACTTTGTTATGCCGCAGAAACTACCACACCATTGTAAAGCAATTATACTCCAATAAAGATGTTAAAAAAAATAGAAATTCTGAAGTAAAATATGAGTTAACATTTGCATATCTGCTCTTATAAAACATAGGCATTTATAAAATTACCACAATATTTGGTCTCTTAACTTCAGTTAAGTCTCTTGCAAGTGAGAAGGAGGATGAAAATGACATCAAGGCTTAGCTGCTAGTAGACTGAGCACATTGGATAAAGAAGGTTCAGCAGAGAAAACCCCTGATGTTCTGATTTATGTTCCTAAACCAGCTAGAATCATCTGAGGGATGACCTCAAAATAAAAAGGAAAGTTTTCCTATTAGATTGAATACAATTTTTCTCTTTCTTACAACAAAATGAAATTCATGTCTTAAGTGTAATTGAAAACTAGGATTCAATATGTATGTCACTAAGGAAAGAAAGCGAAAGAGAAATAACAGAATTCGATTCTAGACTCAAATTCCATCCAAAAGCTGTGCAAATTTAGAAAAAAAAAATCACTTACCCTTTCTGAGATTTAGTTTCCCCTTCAGTAAAATAAGTAGCTTTATGAGGTGACCTATTCTTTCTTCTCATCCTAAGAACTCTATAACCTTAAGAATGTCTGTGGTACCCTCACAAACTTCCACTTACATTGTCCCAGTTTATTGCAGGGTAATGAGTATTTAAAACAAAATTTAAAAATCACTTTATTTCTAAGAGTGAAAAGGGGGCAGAATAGCTTCTATCCTGGCAAAATTTGTCTCCCTCTCATGAAAGTAATCCTGGAATCAGACTGTTTAGATGTACCAGGAACTCCTGAGATCACACTTGTATGCTAGGAAGAAAAAAAATATTGCACATGGGATGTGACGAACCACCTGTGCTGGTTTACACATTCAATATGGAAAAAAACCTTGGTAACAATACAATTATGCTGAAACACATGATAACATCACAAGTCAGTGCTCAGAATACTCAGAAAGATTTTGAAAGATGCGTTTTTCATAAAGGTGTGAGATTTGGGCAAATGATATATTAAAGAAATAAAATAGGGGAGACCTTCAAGATGGCAGAGGAGTAAGACGTGGAGATCACCTTCCTCCCCACAAATACATCAGAAATACATCTACATGTGGAACAACTCCTACAGAACATCTACTGAATTCTGGCAGAAGACCTCAGACTTCCCCAAAGGCAAGAAACTCCTGACGTACCTGGGTAGGTCAAAAGAAAAAAGAAAAAACAGAGACAAAAGAATAGGGATGGGACCTGCACCTCTGGGAGGGAGCTGTGAAGGATGAAAAGTTTCCACACAGTAGGAAGCCCCTTCACTGGTGGAGATGGGGACTGGCAGAGGGGAAGCTTCAGAGCCTCGGAGGAGAGCGCAGCAACAGGGGTGCAGAGGACAAAGCAGACAGATTCCCGCACAGAGGCTCGGCGCCGAGCAGCACTCACCAGCCCGAGAGGCTTGTCTGCTCACCCGCCGGGGCGGGCGGGGGCTGGGAGCTGAGGCTCAGGCTTCGGAGGTCAGATCCCAGGGAGAGAACTGGGGCTAGCTGCGTGAACACAGCCTGAAGGGTGCTAGTGCGCCACAGCTAGCAGGAAGGGAGTCCGGGAAAAAGTCTGAAACTGCCTAAGAGGCAAGAGACCATTGCTTCAGGGTGCACGAGGAGAGGGGATTCAGAGCACCGCCTAAACGAGCTCCAGAGACGGGCGCGAGCTGCGGCTATCAGCGTGGACACCAGAGATGGGCATGAAATGCTAAGGCTGCTGCTGCAGCCACCAAGAAGCCTGTGTGCAAGCACAGGTCACTAACCACACCTCCCTTCCCGGAACCTGTGCAGCCCGCCACTGCCAGGGTCCCGTGATCCAGGGACAACTTCCCCGGGAGAACACACGGCGCGCCTCAGGCTGGTGCAATGTCATGCCGGCCTCTGCCGCCACAGGCTCACCCCGCATTCCATACCCCTCCCTCTCCCCGGACTGAGTGAGCCAGAGCCCCAGAATCAGCTGCTTCTTTAACCCCATCCTGTCTGAGCGAAGAACAGACACCCTCAGGCGACCTACACGCAGAGGTGGGGCCAAATCCAAAGCTGAACCCCAGGAGCTGTGCGAACAAAGAAGAGAAAGGGAAATTTCTCCCAGCAGCCTCAGGAGCAGTGGATTAAATCTCCACAATCAACTTGATGTACCCTGCATCTGTGGAATACCTGAATAGACAATGAATCATGCCAAAATTGAGGTGGTGGACTTTGGGAGCAACTGTAGACTTGGGGTTTGCTTTCTGCACCTAATTTGTTTCTGGTTTTATGTTTATCCTAGTTTAGTAATTAGCGTTTATTATCATTGGTAGATTTGTTTATTGATTTCGTTGCTCTCTTCCTTTTTTTTTTATATAAATATATATGTATATTTTTCCTTTTTCTCTTTTTGTGAGTGTGTATATGTATGCTTCTTTGTGTGATTCTGTCTGTATAGCTTTGCTTCTACAATCTGTCCTAGGGTTCTGTCTGTCCTTTTTTTTTTGGTACAGTTTTTAGCATTTGTTATCATTGGTGGATTTCTTTTTTGGTTTGGTTGCACTCCTCTTTCTTTCTTTCTTCCTTTTTTTTTTTTTTCTTTTTTTATTCCTTTTTAATTTTTTAATTTTTAATTATTTTTTATTTTAATAACTTGATTTTATTTTTTCTTTCTTTCTTTCTTTTTATCTCCATTTTCTTCTAAGCCGTGTGGCTGACAGGGTCTTGGTGCTCTGGCCGGGTGTCAGGCCTGTGCTTCTGAGGTGGGAGAGCTGAGTTCAGGACATTGGTCTACCAGAGACCTCCCAGCTCCATGTAATATCAAACGGTGAAAGCTCTCCCAGAGATCTCCATCTCAACGCTAAGACCCAGCTCCACTCAACGACCAGGAAGCTACATTGCTGGACACCCTATGCCAAACAACTAGCAAGACAGGAACACAACCCCACCCATTAGCAGAGAGGCTGCCTAAAATCATAATAAGGTCACAGACACCCCACAACACACCACTGAATGTGCTGCTGCCCACCACAAAGACAAGATCCAGCCTCATCCACCAGAACACAGGCACCAGTCCCCTCCACCAGGAAGCCTACAAAACCCCCTGAACCAACCTTACCCACTGGGGGCAGACACCAAAAACAAAGGAAACTACGAACCTTCAGCCTGCAAAAAGGAAACCTGAAACACAGTAAGTTAAGCAAAATGAGAAGACAGAGAAACACACAGCAGTTGAAGGAGCAAGGTAAAAACACACTAGACCAAACAAATGCAGAGGAAATAGGCACTCTACCTGAAAAAGAATTCAGAGTAATGATAGTAAAGATGATGCAAAATCTTGGAAATAAAATAGAGAAAATACAAGAAACGTTTAACAAGGACCTGGAAGAACTAAAGAGCAAAAAAAACAATGATGAACAATACAATAAATAAAATTAAAAATTCTCTAGCAGGAATCAATAGCAGAATAACTGAGGCAGAAGATAAATGACCTGGAAGATAAAACAGTGGAAATAACTACTTTAGGGAAGAATTTAAAAAAAGAATGAAAAGAATTGAGGACAGTCTCAGAGACCTCTGGGACAACATTAAATGCATCAACATTCGAATTATAGGGGTCCCAGAAGAAGAAGAGAAAAAGAAAGGCTCTGAGAAAATATTTGAACAGACTATAGTTGAAAACTTCCCTAATATGGGAAAAGAAATAGTCAATCAAGTCCAGGAGGCACAGAGTCCCATACAGGGTAAATCCAAGGTAAAACATGCCAAGACACATACTAATCAAACTACCAAAAATTAAATACAAAGAAAAAATATTAAAAGCAGCAAGAGAAAAAAAACAAATAACATACAAGGGAATCCCCATAAGGTTAACAGCTGATCTTTCAGCAGAAACTCTGCAAGCCAGAAGGGAGTGGCAGGACATATTTAAAGTGTTGAAAGGGAAAAACCTACAACCAAGATTACTCTACCCAGCAAGGAACTCATTCAGATTTGACGGAGAAATTAAAACCTTTACAGACAAGCAAAAGCTAAGAGAATTCAGTACCACCAAACCAGCTTTACAACAAATGCTAAAGGAACTTCTCTAGGCAGGAAACACAAGAGAAGGAAAAGAACTACAATAACAAACCCAAAACAATTAAGAAAATGGGAATAGGAACATACATATCAATAATTACCTTAAAAGTAAAAGGATTTAATGTTCCCACCAAAAGACATAGATTGGCTGAATGGACACAAAAACAAGACCCATATATATGCTGTCTACAAGAGACCCACTTCAGACCTAGGGACACATACAGACTGAAAGTGAGGGGAAGGAAAAAGATATTCTATGCAAATGGAAATCAAAAGAAAGCTGCAGTAGCAATACTCATATCAGACAAAATACACTTTAAAATAAAGACTATTACAAGAGACAAAGAAGGACACTACATAATGATCAAGGGATCAATCCAAGAAGAAAATATAACAGTTGTAAATATTTACGCACCCAACATAGGAGCACCTCTATACATAAGGAAAATGTTAACAGCCATAAAAGGGGAAACTGACAGTAACACAATCAAAATAGGGGAGTTTAACACCCCACTTTCACCAATGGATATATCATCCAAAATGAAAATAAATAAGGAAACACAAGCTTTAAATGACACATTAAAAAAGATGGTCCTTACTGATATTTATAGAACATTCCATCCAAAAACAACAGAATACACTTTCTTCACAAGTGCTCATGGAACAGTCTCCAGGATAGATCATATCTTGGGTCACAAATGAAGCTTCGGTAAATTTAAGAAAATTGAAATCATATCAAGTATCTTTTCTGACCACAACACTATGAGACTAGATACCAATTACAGGAAAAAATCTGTAAAAAATACAAACACATGGAGGCTAAACAATACGTTACTAAATAACCAAGAGATCACTGAAGAAATCAAAGAAGAAATTTATAAAATACATAGAAACAAATGACAATGAAAACACGACAACCCAAAACCTATGGGATGCAGCAAAAGCAGTTCTAAGAGGGAAGTTTATAGCAATACAATCCTACCTCAAGAAACAAGAAAAATCTCAAATAAACAACCTAACCTTACACCTAAAGCAATTAGAGAAAGAAGAACAAAAAAAACCCCAAAGTTAGCAGAAGAAAAGAAATCATACAGATCAGATCAGAAATAAATGAAAAAGAAATGAAGGAAACAATAGCAAAGATCAATAAAACTAAAAACTGGTTCTTTGAGAAGATAAACAAAATTGATAAACATTAGCCAGACTCATCAAGAAAAAATGGGAGAAGACTCAAATCAATAGAATTAGAAATGAAAAAGGCGAAGTAACAAATGACACTACAGACATACAAAGGATCATGAGAGATTACTACAAGCAACTATATGCCAATAAAATGGACAACCTGCAAGAAATGGACAAATCCTTAGAAAAGCACAACCTTCCGAGACTGAACCAGGAAGAAATAGAAAATATAAACAGACCAATCACAAGCACTGAAATTGAGACTGTGATTAAAAATCTTCCAACAAACTAAAGCCCAGGACCAGATGGCTTCACAGGTGAATTATATCAAATATTTAGAGAACAGCTAACACCTATCCTTCTCAAACTCCTCTAAAATTAGCAAAAGGAGAAACACTCCCAAACTCATTCTATGAGGCCACCATCACCCTGATACCAAAACCAGAAAAAGATGTCACAAAGAAAGAAAACTACAGGCTAATATCACTGATGAACATACATGCAAAAATCCTCAACAAAATACTAGCAAACAGAATCCAACAACACATTAAAAGGATCATATACCATGATCAAGTGGGGTTTATCCCAGGAATGCAAGGATTCTTCAATACATGCAAATCAATCAATGTGATACACCATATTCACAAATTGAAGGAGAAAAACCATATGATCATCTCAATAGATACAGAAAAAACTTTTGACAAAATTCAACACCCATTTATGATAAAAACCCTCCAGAAAGTAGGCATAGAGCGAACCTACCTCAACATAATAAAGGCCATATTTGACAAACCTACAGCCAACATCATTCTCAATGGTGAAAAACTGAAATCATTTCCACTAAGATCAGGAACAAGACAAGGTTATCCACTCTCACCACTATTATTCAACATAGTTTTGGAAGTTTTAGCCACAGCAATCAGAGAAGAAAAAGAAATAAAATGAATCCAAATTGGAAAAGAAGAAGTAAAACTGTCACTGTTTGCAGATGACAAGATACTATACATCTTTAGAGAATTCCAAAGATGTTACCAGAAAACTACTAGAGCTAATCAATGAATTTGGTAAAGTAGCAGGATACCAAATTAATGCACAGAAATCTCTTGCATTCCTATACACTAATGATGAAAAATCCAAAAGAGAAATTAAGGAAACACTTCCATTTACCATTGCAACAAAACGAATAAAATACCTAGGAATAAACCTACCTAAGGAGACAAAAGACCTGTATGCAGAAATCTATAAGACACTGATGAAAGCAATAAAAGATGATACAAACCATGTTCTTGGATTGGAAGAATCAACATTGTGAAAATGACTCTACTACCCAAAGCAATCTACAGATTCAATGCAATCCCTATCAATCAACCAATGGCATTTTTCACAGAACTAGAACAAAAAATTTCACAATTCGTATGGAAACACAAAAGACCCCGAATAGCCAAAGCAATCTTGAGAAAGAAAAACAGAGCTGGAGGAATCAGGCTCCCTGACTTCAGACTATACTACAAAGCTACAGTAATCAAGACAGTATGGTACTGGCATGAAAACATAAATATAGATCAATGGAACAGGATAGAAAGCCCAGAGATAAACCCACGCACATATGGTCACCTTATCTTTGATAAAGGAGGCAAGAGTACACAATGGAGAAAAGACAGCCTCTTCAATAAGTGGTGCTGGGAAAACTGGACAGCTACATGTAAAAGAATGAAATTAGAACACTCCCTAACACCATACACAAAAAGAAACTCAAAATGGATTAAAGACCTAAATGTAAGGTCAGACACTATCAAACTCTTAGAGGAAAACATAGGCAGAACACTGTATGACATAAATCACAACAAGATCCTTTTTGACCCACCTCCTAGAGAAATGGAAATAAAAACAAAAATAAACAAATGGGACCTAATGAAACTTAAAAGCTTTTCCACAGCAAAGGAAACTATAAACAAGATGAAAAGAGAACCCTCAGAATGGGAGAAAATATTTGCAAATGAAGCAGCTGACAAAGGAGTAATCTCCAAAATTTACAAGCAGCTCATGCAGCTCAATATCAAAAAACAAACAACCCAATCCAAAAATGGGCAGAAGATCTAAACACACATTTCTCCAGAGAAGATATACAGGTTGCCAACAAACCCATGAAAGGATGCTCAACATCACTAATCATTAGAGAAATGCAAATCAAAACTACAATGAGGTATCACCTCACACCAGTCAGAATGGCCATCATCAAAAAATCTACAAACAATAAATGCTGGCGAGGGTGTGGGGAAAAGAGACCTCTCTTGCACTGTTGGTGGGAATGTAAATTGATACAGCTACTATGGAGAACAGCATGGAGGTTCCTTAAAAAACTCATAATAGAACTACCATAGGACCCAGCAAGCGCACTATGGGACATATACCCTGAGAAAACCATAATTCAAGAAGTGTCATGTACCATAATGTTCAATGCAGCTCTATTTACAATAGCCAGGACATGGAAGCAACCTAAGTGTCTGTCGACAGATGAATGGATACAGAAAATGTGGCTCATATATACAATGGAATATTATTCAGCCATAAAAAGAAACGAAATTGAGTTATTTGTAGTGAGGTGGATGGACCTAATGTCTGTCATACAGAGTGAAGTAAGACAGAAAGAGAAAAACAAACACCGTATGCTAACGCACATATATGGAATATAAAAATAAAAAATGGTTCTGAGGAACCTCAGGGCAGAACAGTAATAAATATGCAGATGTAATGAATGGACTTGAGGACTCAGGGAGGAGGAAGGGTAAGCTGGGACGAAGTGAGAGAGTGGCATGGACATATATACACTATCAAATATAAAATAGATAGTTAGTGGGAAGCAGCCACATAGCACAGGGAGATCAGCTCGGTGCTTTGTGACCATCTAGAGGGGTGGTACAGGGAGGATGGGAGGGAGAGGCAAGAAGGAGGAGATATGGGGATATATGTATATGTATAGCTGATCCACTTTGTTATAAAGCAGAAACTAACACACCATTGTAAAGCAGTTATACTCCAATAAAGATGTTAAAAAAAAAAAAAGGAAATATGTCAGATGGAAACATGTATACTATGTACAACAGACATATATATTAACTTATTTTTATATATGAGCTATAATATATATAGGGATTTTATATACATGTGCTCTTACATATGAGAGATGAGAAATATATATCAGATTTTATAGCTTTATAATTATAACTTAAGATATAAACATATCTTAAATTCACATGTGTGACTGAGTATAAATTATATACAATATATACCTCTATATGTAATATACATTTTTAAAAATTCTTCTTCAATGTTACTGTGACAAGCAAACTTGTCTCCTGTATACCAGAAAATCCAAGAAATAGGGACATAGGTTGACAAAAGGAATTCTCTGTCCTTTTTTTTATACTGAGGGTTGTTAAATATGCTACAAGAGAAAAGTGACTTTCTCCTGGGAAGGGAGCTAACTTCTAAACATGTGAAACTGTACGGTAAAGATTAGTATTATATGGTGATCCAAATTTATTCAAAATATTAATGTGAGATGATTTTTCAATTAACTCTAGTAATAATGACAATATTCTTGCTATTAAAGTTTCTAATACATTTGATTCATAAGATTGAATTTATAAGAAACGCATTTACATATGGCTTGCAGAAGAAAACTTACATCTATAATGTGGATCTATATAGCATAGTAATTCATTGGCTAAATAATATTTTAAATTTCTCTTCTTCTCTGACTTTAAGTTTCACACATATAGGTATTCTTAAGTGTCCTCATTCATTTCTTCTTTCTTTTATTCCATCACTCATTCATTCAATACTGAGTATCTATTATATACCAAGACATTAGGTAAAGGAGGAGGAGGAGGATGAGGAGGGAGGCGGATGGGAACAAAGATACAAGGGGAAGAAGTAGACTGAAAAGACTTCCCATCCTCGAGGAGCTTGTAGCAATCCCTTAGTGCCTCTCTCCCCCTCTCTCTCTGTCCTGTGTTAGCTTTCTCCAATCTCACACCTTTGCTTTGTATGCAGATCATCCCTAAGACTATCTCCCCAGTCTCGAAGTTTCTCTGAGCTCTTGTCTACCTTTCTCAAGGCCTAAACCACTCCCACCGAATGGCCCCATCAACTTCTTAAATTTGCCCATGATAGAGCATCTTCATCTTTTCCTCCACTTCTATGTCTCCTCTGATCTCACTGGTATCATTAATTCTCTCAGTTACCTAGGTTCTGAATCTAAGATTTGTCAATGATTTTTCACTTTTTCTTTCCTCTTATAATGATTAGTTGCCACACAGTAACTATTCTACTCCTACAATATTTCATATTAGTTTCTTCTTATCTTCCCCCACTTCCATTACCCTAAATTTAAACCCTCATTTCTCTTGCCTGGATTATTTGAACACCTTCATAACTGGTTTCTCACTTCTCTTGACCTTCACTTTGATCCAGTATACAACTTGCCAGATATTTTCCCCAAAACATTACTTTAATATTTTGGTAAATTTCATTATGTTGCCTCTAAAATCTCCAGTGCCCTAGCTTACAGGGACATGTGATGATTAACATTAGATAATGCACATAAAGTGCTTACTGTGGTGCTTACCACATAGTAAATACTCCATTCTAATTAACTATTTTTATATGTCATTGCCTGCAAAAAAAAAGAAGTGTCAAATTATTCAACTCTCCATCTAGCCATTCTTTTAGAATGTCTGTATTGCACAACAATTAAGAGCTCTGCACCAGACTGCCTAGATTCAAATCCTCTGGATTCCAAAATGTTACCCTTGAGTAAATTGTCTAAACTCTTTGTGCTTCCATATCTTTTTTTTTTTTTTACTATGTTTATTATTTTTTTTAATGATATTTTATTTATTTATTTATTTGGCTGCGTTGGGTCTTCATTGCTGCGTGTGGGCTTTCTCTAGTTGCAGCAAGCGGGGGCTACTCTCCGTTGCGGTGCACGGGCTTCTCACTGCGGTGGCTTCTCTTGTTGCAGAGCATGGGCTCTAGGCGCGTGGGTTTCAGTAGTTGTGGCTCGTGGGCTCTAGAGCACAGGCTCAGTAGTTGTGGCGCACTGGCTTAGTTGCTCTGCGGCATGTGGGATCTTTCCGGACCAGGGCTCGAACCCGTGTCCCCTGTATTGGCAGGTGGATTCTTAACCACTGCGCCACCAGTGTGCTTCCACATCTTGATCTACATAATTGTGATGACAATATTAGTGTCTCCTTTGGAGTGTTATTATAATGATTAAATAATTGATGCATACAAAGCAAGTATAGGACAAATATTAAATATTCAATTAATGTTAGATATTATTCATAGCTATTCAAAGCCTCCCATGATCCTTCTCCAACTTATCCAACAAGCTTTATCTCTCACTCTTATTGTTCATAAACTCTGCTTCATCTTATCTGATCCAGTTTCTATTTTTTGTATATACCCTCTTCTGCTTTTCCACTGGTGTGTTCAAGCTCTTTCTTAGACTGTCTTTGGTCCTGTCCCTTCTAAATGAATGTTCCTGAAAACCACACCTTCTCCATATTTATATATCTAAAATATCTTTCACATAGGAATTTAATAAGTACTTTAGAAAAATGCATCACTATTGTCAAACCCTCATGTATTTCAGTATGCCACTCTGTTTGTTCATGGTGCTTCTAAACACTTGAATCTTGAATTGATTTATAGGCGGGAATAATCAGATGCCAAGATGAATGTATAATCTATCACTTGCCCTCTCTGGAACAATTTACTTATCATTTGTTTATGAATAAATTATAGCATTTATTTATGAGTCAGGTAAATGATTATTCTGCTCATAAAAAAGACTCAGTCTGGGCTAATTTTTGCTTGAACTTTTCTTATAAGAATTTCAGTCTTCTCCTTGATTTATTAGACTCACCAAACCTGCTTTTCAAGTTGGGTGTGTCAATTTATAAGCAATAGAGGTGGTCTGTGTTTTGGTTTAGATTGGTTTGTGTGTGTGTGTTTCTTCCTTTTCTTTCTTTTGCAAAGTTATAGGGTGGATTTTTATGTAATTTCTTCAAATGTTCAAGGTACTTGTGGTTAAAAAAGAGAAAGAGACAGAGAGAGAGAGAGAGAGAGAGAGATCTCTTCTAGGTTCCCTATACCTGGTTATATTAGTTTCCTAGGGCTGCCATAGCAAAGTATCACAAACAGGGTGGCTTAAGACAACACAAAGGCATTCCTTCACAGTTCTTGAGGATAGAAGCCTAAAATCAACATGTCAGCAGAGCCATGCATCCTCTGAAGCATGTAGGGAAAAATCTTTCCTTGCCTCTTATCTTGTAGCAATGGCTGTCAACCTTTGGCATTCCTTGGTTTGCAGTTACCTCACCCTACTCTCTGCCTCTGTCATCACATAGCATTCACCCTGCGTGACTGTGTCTTCACATGGTATCTTCCTCTTCTTAAAAGAACACCAGGCATACTGGATTAGGACCCACACTAAAGACCTCAACCTGATTACATCTTTCAAAACCCTATTCCCAAGTAAGATCACATTTACAGGTAGTAGGGTTAGAAATTCAACGCATCTTTTGGGGTGGGGGGACACAATTCAAAGCATAACACATGAAGGGGTCCAGAACATGCCACTGTGGGATAAAAATTATTTTAAACTGAAGGGCATTTGAGTTCCTGAAATACCGTGTCTGCCTAAAAGCAGAGCCTCCCAGAAGAACTCAGAAGGAACTCCTCATAAATCCCCTCCCAGGAAGCAATTCTAATCCTCTAATCCTCTCTAAGATGAGAAGGCAGCACCACACCCAAACAGATATTATCTCAAAACCATCATATCTCTCATCTATTCCCCTAAGGGCTCATTTATCTTTCCTAAAAGTCATTTGTTTTCCTGTAAGTGCCCTTCTCCCCATCCCTGTCACCTATTAAGATGGTATATAAGCCCCACATTCTAACCACCACTTTGAATCACATTTCTTTATGAACTACCATATATATGGATATGGTTAAATCTGTTTTCCCTTCCTAACCTGTCTTTTGTTAATTTAATTTGCAGGCCCCCTAAGATAGAACCCAAGAGGGAAGAGGAAAAGTTTTTCTATTGACATACTGGTAAACTCAATTTATGCTTAATGACGAGCTACCTGGAATTTTTCCTTGGTCTTATGACCTTGGAGTTGAAGGGTTACTAAGAGGTCCAATGTCTAAATAAAGACCTTTCAACACTGCTAGAAATGCCTTTTCCCTACTCACCTGCCCCTATCTTGCTCCAGGACATCTCTAAAGCTAAGAACACGGCAGTGTGGTAGTACCAACATCTATTCTACATAATGTTGAGATGAGCCTGGTAAAAAGTGGAGGTTATCTGGTAGTTTTGAAAAGATTAGACATTTCTGGTATGTACCAAGTGAAGAGAACACTACGGGAAACAGACGATAAATGTACTCTACAAAATCTGGGAATACTATACAGTCACTTAGCAGTAAAAGGGCTGTGCATGGTTAGTTCAGGCACACTGATTATCCTTGTACATGAATTAAACCTAATTTCTTTCATCTCTATCCTAAAATCTTTCCAAGGAAGTAAGAAAACTCTTTTTAGGTATTCAGATTCACCATTACTCCTTCAGAATAATCTAGCACCAGCTGGGATTCCAGAAGAGCTCTTCAAAACTAATGACCACTTCTGGTAAGATTCCTTGGAAAAGCCTCAGGGTACTTGGAGGCAACAAATCTGTCTGCTGGTCTTTATATTAAGCTGGTAGGAGATGTAAAAGGAGGCGAAAAGAAGAAAGTCATGGTATGGCAGTGGCATACAGAGATCGCTCCCAACCACTATTTTTTGTCATGTTACTAATATGGATTTAATCAATCTAAGAACATACAGGGTCCCCTGACCATGACCCTTTGCAAATATACCACTAAAACCATAACAGATCAGGTGCATTTAAACTCCAAAAATGAACATAGCTATAAATAAACATCAGTCCTTCTAGATTCCATTCTATTAAGATTTAGAAGCTTAAATTCAAACAAAGTCCATCTGGTTCAGTGTCATCTGTGAACTTAAAACCAAAGAAGGATGCATTCTAAGCATCCACCCAGTGATGAGATACACTGGTTTCCACCAGAGACAGCCTGAGTGCATCCTCAGGTGGATGTTATCACTGTATTTGAGACTATTTTTTGCATTCAGTGTGTCAGGAGCCTTGGCAGTATGGTGAAGAATAACTGTTTTCTATACATTTTATCATATTCTTTGTCTCAACAAATTCACCTTGACAATGTTCTCTACCTCTAACTTCCAATACAGAACACAGTCTCCTATATAAGCAGTCAGTGAACTAATTATCCACTTGTGTTTAAATACTACATCACTATATGCCACAGAATGGGCATCAGTCAGGGCCACACTGCATAATTGTACTTCTTCTCAGATTCTTTCCTCAGTGCTGGAAATATGTATCCTTAAGCTTGAAAAAAAGCAGATTTAGAGTATGGCACTTTGTAAAATCATGATATAGAAAACAATGGGATCCCTGAATTTAATCTCAGTCGTCCTTGTTCCATTGTGTATCCTTGTTTAGAGCCACTTAATGTTGCTTCATTGATTTACCTTAAATAAATGCACTACTATTTTTCCTAGAAATTATTTGAAGTTGCATCTTCATTGAGATTCTCAAGTGAAATCTCCAGAACAAGAAATATTAAGTGAATTAATTTCATTCTTATGGTAGGGGAAATCATTATTGAGAGGAAAACACCTCAGAGCAAGAAAGCCTCTTATTTATTGAGTCAATTACTTATTGTTTCTGCTGGCTGCTTAACATGCATTGTTTTTCATAGCTCTTACTGCATGTCAAAGGATAGTTATGTTTTGCCTGCATTTGAAGGATAAGGAGATTGAGGCATACCGACATAGAAAAGTTCAATGTTTTGCCCAAACTTACACAAGTAAGAAACAGCAAAACTTGGGTTGAACCCGGGTATGTTAGACTTCAAACCTTGATTTTGCTATGATGCCTCATAAAGCAATGGTTCCCAAAGCTCCTTGGCTGTGAAAATAATCTTCAGGTTTTCAGGTTTGACCCAAGTCATACACCCGCTGGATAAAAAATCCACAGTATGAAACTTGGAAATCTGCATTTTAAAAAATCTCCTGGTCAGTTTTAGGGTCCACTGTTTTGAAGGACATAAAAGATATTGTGGTTATACACAACACTGTAACTTATTTTACTATTAAATACTATCTGAATATTTAAAGAGTTATGGTTTTAAGGAAATTTGATTTCTATTACAAAACATTAATCTATATCAAGAAAGCAAAGATAGGTAACCTGATTTATGGTGGTTGCTAAGGAAATGATTCCATATATATTACAAAATTAGCAGTCAGATGTTGATTGTTTTAGAGAGGAGGAATTGTTTTAGTCTCCTTTATACAACAGAAGCAAATCAACAAATATCTTGATTAACTACTAGTGACAGTTATTGTGCTATTATATAATTCACGATCTATAAACCTGTGTTGAAGTCCATAAAATAAAAACTAAGTTTCCACTACTTGTTTGCAGCATAATTCACTTCATGACTAACAGAACTCAGTAATTCAACTACAAATGATTTATGAAAGCAGTCTCCTATACCTATACAATGTCTATGGAAACCACTAGTAGTAGTGGTTGATATATGTTATAATAGGACCTTCATTTAGAACCCAATCTTCCTCAAGTTATGATAGTCTTCCTAGGATGTAAAATAATCCATCATCTTCTATTGTCATGCCAAGTTAATAGAAACTTAGCAATAGATAGCTCCTAATTTTTGCAATCCCATTAGGGTAAAATCTAAATTAAATCTAATGACCTTTTGCTTTGAAGAATAAACAATTATTTATGTAGTTTCCCCTGATCTTTTGGCTGTTACATAACAACTTAAAAAAAAAAGTTTTGTGCCCTTGTCTCTTAAATAAAAGAGTATTCTTGTTAACTTGTTATAGATGCTTTAAGGAATCCTTATTTAAACTGATCATAAATTCATATCATTAAGCTATATCTTAACACCAACTGAATGAGAACCAGAAATCCCTACAAATTGTTGTTATATATATTTGTGGCATTTGTCTCTCCTTGATGATTTACTTTGTAAACTTTACCATCTCTATTTAGACATCAAGTTTATATATTTTTTTCCTGAATCATTTGACACCATGGCAATATGGAATGGTGGTAAAGAATGTGGCTTCATATTCAATATAGTTTTGGAAGTCCTAGCTATGGCAATCAGAGAAGAAAAAGAAATAAAATGAATTCAAATTGGGAAAGAAGAAGTTAAAGTGTCACTGCTTGCAGATGACATGATACTATACATAGAAAATCCTAAAGATGCTACCAGAAAACCACTAGAGTTTATCAATGAATTTGGTAAAGTTGCAGGTTACAAAATTAATACACAGAAATCTGTTGCATTTTCTTACTAACAATGAAAGATCAGAAAGAGAAATTCAAGAAACAATCCCATTTACCATGGCATCAAAAAGAATAAAATACCTAGGAATAAACTTACCTAAGCAGACAAAAAACCTGTACTCTGAAAACTATAAGACAACGATGAAAGAAATAGAAGACGACACGAACAGATGGAAAGATATACCATGTTCTTAGATTGAAAGAATCAATATTGTCAAAAGGACTGAATCTGTGGATTACCCAAGGCAATCCACAGATTCAGTGCAATCCCTATCAAATTACTGATGGCATTTTCCAGACTATACTACAAAGATATAGTCATCAAAACAGTATGGTACTGGCACAAAAATAGAAATATAGATCCATGGAACAGGACAGAAAGCCCAGAGATAAATCCACACATCTACGGTAAATTCATCTATGACAAAAGAGGCAAGACTATACAATGGTGGAAAGACAGTCTCTTCAATACATGATGCTGGGAAAACTGGACAGCTACATGTAAAAAGATGAAATTAGAACATTCTTTAACACCATACACAAAAATAAGCTCAAAATGGATTAAATACCTAAATGTGAGACTGGACACTATAAAACTCTTAGAGGAAAACATAGGCAGAACACTCTCTGACATAAATCACACCAATATCTTTTTTGATCCATCTCCCAGAGTAATGGAAATAAAAACAAAAATAAACAAATTAGACCACATTAAACTCAGAAGCTTTTGCACAGCAAAGGAAACCATAAACAAAACAAAAAGACAACCCACAGATTGGGAGAAAATATTTGCAAATGATGTGATCGACAAGGGATTAGTCTCCAAAATATACAAATAGCTCATGCAGCTTAATATCATCAAAACAAACAACCAAATCAAAAAATGGGTAGAAAACCTAAATAGACATTTCTCCAAAGAAGACATACAGATAGCCAAAAGGCACATGAAAAGATGTTCAACATTGCTAATTATTAGAGAAATGCAAATCAAAACTACAATGAGATATCACCTCATACCAGTCAGAATGGCCATCATCAAAAAGTCCACAAAAAACAAATGTTGGAGAGGGTGTGGAGAAAAGGGAACCCTCTTGCACTGTTGGTGGGAATGTAAATTGAAACAACCACTATGGAGAACAGTATGGAGCTTCCTTAAAAAACTAAAAATAGAACTACCATACGACCCAGCAATCCCACTACTGGGCATATACCCTGAGAAAACCATAATTCAAAAAGAGTCATGTACCAAAATGTTCATTGCAGCTCTATTTACAATAGCCAGGACATGGAAGCAACCTAAGTGTCCATCGACAGAGGAATGGATTAAGAAGATGTGGTACCTACATACAATGGAATATTACTCAGTCATTAAAAAAGAATGAAATAATGTCATTTGCAGCAACATGGATGGACTGAGAGATTGTCATACTGAGTGAAGTAAGTCACACAGAGAAAGAGAAATATCGTATGATACTGCTTATATGCGGAATCTAAAAAAAAATGATATGAATGCACTTATTTACAAAACAGAAACAGACTCACAGACTTTGAAAACAAACTTACGGTTACCAGCAGGGAAGGGTGGGGGGAAGGGATAGTTAGGGAGTTTGGGATTGACATGTACACACTGCTATATTTAAAATGGATAACCAACAAGGACTTACTGTATAACACAGGGAACTCTGCTCAATATTATGTAACAACCTAAATGGGAAAAGAATTTGAAAAAGAATAGATACATGTATATGCATAACTGAATCACTTTGCTGTAAACCTGAAAACTATCACAACGTTGTTAATCAACTATACTCCAATATAAAATAAAAAGTTAAAAAAAAAAAAGAATGTCGCTTCATAATTGAGGATTAAAATCTGAGCTATACTGTCTACAAATATTAGATAACTTGCTTAAATTACATACATTGATTTTCTCATATGTAAAATGGAAACACATAGTAACTATGTTAAAGGGTAGCTGTGAGTACTAAATTAGGAATACATGAAGTGTTTAGAATAGGGTCTGGCACATGGATAAGCCTTCAATATTCAATAAAAATTGTCTATAAAAAGGTATAAACTTTCATTATAAACTTTGGGTTCTTTTCTAATTTAGAGCATGTAAGAGAAGGTTTAAGTTTACATTAGTTTAGCCATAAAAAAGAATAAAATTTTTCCATTTGCAACAACATGGATGGACTTGGAGGATATTATGCTAAGTGAAATAAGACAAAGAAAGACAAACACTGTATTAAATCACATATATGTGGAATCTAAAAAATAAAACAGACTAGTGAATATAACAAAACAAGAAACAGACACACATATAACAAACTAGCTGCTACCAGTGGGGAGAAGGAAGGGGCAAAGGGCAAGATAGGGGTAGGCAATTAAGAGGTACAAACTACTATGTATAAAATAAATAAGCTACAAGGATATACTGCATAACACAGGGAATATAGCCAGTATTTTATAATAACTATAAATAAAATATAACTTTTTAAGATTGTGAATCACTATGGTGTACACCTGAAACATATAGTATTGTATATAAACTATACCTCAATTAAAAAATTACATTAGTTGACCTAAACCTGAAAGGATTTATTTGTCTAGGACATAGCTTATTCTTTTGATTTTGAATTAGAAATGTTTCTGTTGCAAGGATGTAGGGTATCCTTTCAATTTTTTTATTTTACAATTATTTAACCCCTTTTTATATTTCACTCAATCCCCAAACTGTTCCCACAAGTAGATCCCATATCAGAGAGAACTAAGTTTTTGGAAGGACATGGTAACAATTATAAACAACTGATGTTTATATAACATATAACAATGAACAAAATGTTTTCCCATAACTTTTCTTGCTTTTGACGCTTAGAGATCCTTATTTCCTTTGTTTTAAAAATGAGGAATCTAAAGTTAATAAAGATTAAGTGAAGGTGTTATTAAAATCTGTCTTTTTTGACTCATGATTTTACCTCTTCATTTTGCTTTTTGGGGGATCAATTAGCATTTTTACCAGCCAGGTGCCTTGATTCATTTACAATGGCTCTTTTTCCCTTTAAAAATCAATATATAGAACTCCTGTTTCTAGTAATGGTGAATTAACATATAATAGACAACTGACCTGCTAAAAAAGAAAACTAAAAAAAGCTGAATGAAATTTTAAACCAAATAAACAAACAAAATTGGTTTAAAAACATCAGAGAGCTACCAAGGCATCAAGGACCCAAGGACCCAAAATCCAAGGAAACAAAACATAGAGGTGAACACAATATTTGAGACATTGTTTCACCTATTCATAGCTGGTGGCTGAGTGGTTAAGAAGGGTGATTAAGGAGCTTAGAAGGTTACTAGAGTTTTGGGCACTCTTACAATGCTGGGAGAGACAAAATTTGTAGTTCACAGCCATAAAAGAGGTGGGCCACTGGTAAACACAAAAGGTTTTCAGTTTGAACCCTAATGATTAAGAGTAAGGGTAAATTGGAAATAAACCTGTAGATCTGTCCTTATAAAGACTGAAACCTAGTTGTAAATCAGTAGAATCCCTGACTGAATTAGGAATCATCCTCTACTCCAACTCCCTGCCCAAAGCAGAAATGATCCTCTTTGTAGGAAGATGACACTTTTGAATCCAGATAATTATGTCACTGTCATGTCTTAAGCTCTAGGAATTTTTTGTGATATAAGGTTACTGGGATTAATTTAAAGAAGACTTCAAAAACTGTCTTAATGCTTATTCTAGAAGTATTCATGTAGTATTATGAATACTCCTAGAAGGAGCAAAAATATAGGTAGCTCTTTCAGAACAAATGAATAAACTCAACTGTTGTTTGGATAGGTAAGGGTTTAGTGATAAGAGAAGATCCTGAGATACATGGGGATACCTGCTCTTCCATTTTGAAGTATTCTTATCATCATAGCTTTCATAATAGGCCACATAAAGAGTCCCAAGGAAAGTATGCCATCCCCAAAAGAAAGCTTAGAAAGCTTTCTAACAGTTGACCTTTTCATTGTCAAAGCTTCTTGATATGGAAAGTTTTCTTCTTAAGTTAATACTGAGTTAACCCAGATAAAATAATAGCAAGAAGCAGCCACCACCCCCAAGGACTGGAGGAGATAAAAGAAAAAGAGGTGAAGCTACAAGACATCAAAGGAGAATCCCACAGAGCTAATCCCAAGAGTTCTAAGGAGCCAGAGCTTCTGAGCTGCTGCTGGTAACTCCGAGGAGACCCTGCAGAGCTGGATGAAGGAAGCTGGAGGCTAGAACAACTGTGGCCACAAAAATAGTGTTGGTATCAACAGGACAACAGAAAAAAAAAAAGTATCTTTTCCCTTCCTCTCTCCTTCCAATATATCTCTAATTTTTCCGTTTCTTGAATCCAATAGAAAAGCAGCTGACAAGGGAGTGTGGATATTGCAGTTTGGAGAATCCCAGCCCTGGCATCAAAGAACAGAATATAGGTGAGTAGAATTGGAGCTGAGAAAAAAAAAAAAAAAAGATAACTAGTACACAAATCAATATAAATAAGGAGAGCTGGCTTTTTTCACAGTGTGTTTACCACATACAAAGAAACACACAGAAACCAAGTTCACCTGCGTGGACTGTACGTGGTTCTAGCTTCTGCCATAGTCCTCTCTGGTTGCTGGCTCAGTAAACCAGTAGGTAAACTTACTTGAATTAATCTAACAGATTATGATCCAAGAATGTAGGCAAAGAGCATGGACACCCAAGGAGTATATCTGTGTCATATTTGAATTGATCCTTTATTATTGAAAATAAGTAAAAGAAAAAAAATGAGGTAAATAAAACATAACCAAACAAGGAGATGAACATAGCATACAAGAAATGGAAGAATAATAATTTGGAGAAAAATATTTACTACAGGGGGAAAATACTCCAGCAGAATCTGCTGTGTCCTTTGAAAAATTTTAAATGAATGGTAATGAAAAAAATCAGAAGTCATAGAGGAGTTAACAGATTAACTGAAAATGTAACTCTTTGAGAGGCATTTGAAATGCTTCCAGGGCTAGTAGAGTAAGAATAAACTTCAAACTTCACCTTTTTATGTGACAGTAAACTTTCAACAGGTTACCAAAACCCTTGTTACAACAGGTATCTCTTTTTTGTTGTTTGTTTTTTAAAAAATTAATTATTTATTTAATAGATCTTTATTGGAGTAAAATTGCTTCACAATACCATGTTAGTTTCTGTTGCACAACAAAGCAAATCAGCCATATACATACACATGTCCCCATATCCCCTCCCTCCTGAGCCTCCCTCACACCCTCTCTATCCCACCCCTCTAGGTCATCGCAAAGCACCGAGCCCATCTCCCTGTGCTATGCTGCTGCTTCTCACCAGCCAACTATGTTACATTCGGTAGTGTATATATGTCGATGCTACTCTCACTTTGCCCCAGCTTCACCCTCCCACCCCATGTCATCAAGTTCATTCTCTATGTCTACCTCTTTATTCCTGCCCTGCAACTAGGTTCATCATTACAATTTTTTTTAGATTGCATATATATGTGTTAGCATACGGTATTTGTTTTTCTCTTTATGACTTACTTCACTCTGTATGCCAGACTCTAGGTCCATCCACCTCACCACAAATAACTCAATTTCATTTCTTTTTATGGCTGAGTAATATTCCATTGTATATATGTGCCGCATCTTCTTTATCCATTCATCTGTCGATGGATGCTTAGGTTGCTTCCATGTCCTGGCTATTGTAGATAGAGCTGCAATGAACATTGTGGTACATGACTCTTTTTGAATTATGGTTTTCTCAGGGTATATGCCTAGCAGTGGGATTGTTGGGTGTTTTTAAGGAACCTCCATACTGTTTTCCATAGTGGTTGTATCAATTTACATTCCCACCAACAGTGTAGGAGGGTTCCCTTTTCACCACACCCTTTCCAGCATTTATTGTTTCTAGTTTTTTTGATAATGGCCATTCTGACTGGCGTGAGGTGATACCTCATTGTAGTTTTGATTTGCATTTCTCTAATAATTAGTGATATAGAGCATCTTTTCATGTGCCTCCTGTCCATCTGTATATCTTCCTTGGTGAAATGTCTACTTAGGTTTTTTGCCCATTTCTTAATTGGATTGTTTGTTTTTTTGATATTGAGCTCCATGAGCTGTTTGTATATTTTGGAGATTAATCCTTTGTCTGTTGTTTCATTTGCAAATATTTTCTCCCCTTCTGAGGGTTGTCTTTTTGTCTTCTTTATGGTTTCCTTTGCTGTTCAAAAGCTTTTAAGTTTAATTAAGGCCCATTTGTTTATTTTTGTTTCTATTTCCATTACTCTAGGAGGTGGGTCAAAAAAGATCTTGCTATGGTTTATGTCAAAGAGTGTTTTTCCTATGTTTTCCTATAAAAGTTTTATAGTGTCTGGCCTTACATTTAAGTCTTTAATCCATTTTGAGTTTCTTTTTGTGTATGGTATTAGGGAGTGTTCTAATTTCGTTCTTTTACATGTAGCTGTCCAGTTTTCCCAGCACCACTTATTGAAGAGGCTGTCTTCTCCACTGTATGTTCTTGCCTCCTTTATCATAAATTAGGTGACCATATATGCGTGGGTTTACCTCTGGGCATTCTATCTTGTACCATTGATCTATATTTCTGTTTTTGTGCCAGTACCATACTGTCTTGATTACTGTAGCTTTGTGGTAAAGTTTGAAGTCTGGAAGCCTGGTTCCTCCAGCTCCGTTTTTCTTTCTCAAGATTGCTTTGGCTATTCGGGGTCTTTTGTGTTTCCATACAAATTGTAAGATTTTTTGTTCTAATTCTGTGAAGAATGCCATTGGTAGTTTGAAAGGGATTGCATTGAACCTGTAGATTGCTTTGGGTAGTATAGTCATTTTCACAATATTGATTCTTCCAATCCAGGAACATGGTATATTTCTCCATCTGTTTATGTCATCTTTGATTTCTTTCATCAGTGTTTTATAGTTTTCTGAGTACAAGTTTTTCGCCTCCTTAGGCAGGTTTATTCCTAGGTATTTTATTCTTTTTGTTGCAATGGTAAATGGGAGTGTTTCTTTAATTTCTCTTTCTTATTTTTCATTGTGGGTGTATAGGAATGCCAGAGATTTCTGTGCATTAATTTGGTATTCTGCAACCTTACCAAATTCATTCATTAGTTCTAGTAGTTTTCCGGTGGCATCTTTAGGATTTTCTATGTATAGTATCATGTCATTGGCAAATAGTGACAGTTTTACTTCTTCTTTTCCAATTTGTGTTCCTTTTATTTCTTTTTTTCTCTGACTGCCATGGCTAGGACTTCCAAAACTATGTTGAATAATAGTGGTGAGAGTGGACATCCTTGTCTTGCTCCTGATCCTAGTGGAAATGCTTTCAGTTTTTCACCGTTGAGTATGATGCTCACTGTGGGTTTGTCATATATGGCCTTTATTATGTTGATGTAGGTTCCCTCTATTCCCATTTTCTGGAGAGTTTTTTATCATAAATGGGTGTTGAATTTTGTCAAAAGCTTTTTCTGCATCTATTGAGATGACCATATGGTTTTCATTCCTTAATTTGTTAATGTGGTGTATCACATTGATTGATTTGCATTTATTGATGAATCCTCGTGTCCGTGGGATAAATCCCACTTGATCATGGTGTATGATCCTTTTAATGTGCTGTTGGATTCTGTTTGCTAGTATTTTGTTCAGGATTTTTGCATCTATGTTCACCAGTCATATTGGTCTATAATTTTCTTTTTTTGTGACATCTTTTTCTGGCTTTGGTATCAGGGTAATGGTGGTTTTCTAGAATGAATTTGGGAGTGTTTCTCCCTCTGCAATTTTTTGGAAGAGTTTGAGAAGGATCAATGTTAGTTCTTCTCTAAATGTTTGATAGAATTCACCTGTGAAGCCATCTGGTCCTGGACTTTGTTTGTTGGATGATTTTTAACTATGGTTTCAGTTTCATTACTTGTGATAGGTCTGTTTATATATTCTAATTCTTCCTGGTTCAGTCTTGGAAAATTGTACCTTTCCCAGAATTTGTCCATTTATTCGTGGTTGTCCATTTTATTGGCATATAGTTGTTTGTAGTAGTCTCTTATAATCCTTTGTATTTCTGCAGTGTCAGTTCTGATTTTTCCTTTTTCATTTCTAATTTTATTGATTTGCGTCCTCTCCCTTTTTTTCTTGATGAGTCTGGCTAAGGGTTTATCAATTTAGTTTATCTTCTCAAAGAACCAGCTTTTAGTTTTATTTATCTTTGCTATTGTTTTCTTTGTTTCTATTTCATTTATTTCTGCTCTGATCTTTATGATTTCTTTCCTTCTACTGACTTTGGGATTTCTTTGTTCTTCTTTCTCTAGTTGTTTTAAGTGTAGGGTTAGATTGTTTATTTGAGATTTTTCTTGTTTCTTGAGGTGAGATTGAATTGCTATAAACTTCCCTCTTAGAACTGCTTTTGCTGCATCCCATAGGTTTTGGGTCGTCGTGTTTTAGTTGTCATTTGTGTCTATGTATTTTTTTTATTTCTCTTCTGATTTCTTCAGTGATCTCTTGGTTATTTAGTAGCGCACTGTTTAGCCTCCATATATTTGTGTATTTTACAGTTTTTTTCCTGTAATTGATTTCCAATCTCATAGCTTTGTGGTCAGAAAAGATGCTTGATACGATTTCAACTTTCTTAAATTTTCCAAGGCTTGATTTGTGACCCAAGATGTGATCTATCCTGGAGGATGTTCCATGTGCACTTGAGAAGTGTATTCTGCCACTTTTGGGTGGAATGTTCTATAAATATCAATTAGATCTATCCGGTCTATTGTGTCATTTAAAGCTTGTGTTTCCTTATTTATTTTCTGTTTGGATGATCTGTCCATTGGTGTAAGTGGGCTGTTAAAGTCACCTACTATTATTCTGTTACTGTCGATTTCTCCTTTCATGGTTGTTAGCATTTGCCTTACGTATTGTGGTGCCCCTATGTTGGGTGCACAAACATTTATAATTGTTATATCTTCTTCTTTGATTGATCCTTTGATCATTATGTAGTGTCCCTCCTTATCTCTTGTAACAGTCTTTATTTAAAAGTTTATTTTATCTGATACAAGTATTGCTACTCCAGCTTTCTTTTGATTTCCATTTGCATGGAATATCTTTTTCCATCCCTTCACTTTCAGTCTGTATGTGTCCCTAGGTCTGAAGTGGGTCTCTTGTAGACAGCATATATATGGGTCTTGTTTTTGTATCCATTCAGCCAGTCTGTGTCTTTTGGTTGGGGCATTTGTCCATTTACATTCAAGGTTATTATGGATATGTATGTTCCTATTACCATTTTCTTAATTGTTTTGGGTTTGTTTTTTGGGTCTTTTTCTTCTCTTGTGTTTCCCCCTTAGAGAAGTTTCTTTAGCATTTGTTGTAAAGCTGGTTTGGTGGTGCTGAATTCTCTTAGCTTTTGTTTGTCTGAAAAGCTTTTGACTTCTCCATAGAATCTGAATGAGATCCTTGCTGGGTAGAGTAATCTTGGTTGCTCTTTCATCACTTTAAGTATATCCTGCCACTCCCTTCTGACCTGCAGAGTTTCCACTGAAAAATCAGCTGATAATCTTATGGGGATTCCTTTGTATGTTAATTTTTGTTTTTCCCTTGCTGCTCTTAATATTTTTTCTTTGAATTTAATTTTTGTTAGTTTGATTAATATGTGTCTTTGTGTGTTTTTCCTAGGGTTTATCCTGTATGGGACTCTCTATTCTTCCTGGACTTGGGTGACTATTTCCTTTCCCATGTTAGGGAAGTTTTCCACTATAATCTCTTAATATATTTTCTTAGATCCTTTCTTTTTCTCTTCTTCTTCTGGGACCCCTACAATTCGAATGTTGGTGTGTTTAGTGTTGTCCCAGAGGTCTCTGAGATTTTCTTCAATTCTTTTCATTCTTTTTTCTTTATTATGCTCCTCAGCACTTACTTCCACCATTTTGCCTTCCAGCTCAGTTATTCGTTCTTCTGCCTCAGTTATTCTGTTATTGATTCCTTCTTGTGTATTTTTCTTTTCAGTTAAACAGAGATGAACAACACAATGTTTGTTCTTTAGTTTTTCTAGATCTTTGTTAAAAATTTCTTGTATTTTCTCAATCTGTGCTTCCATTCTATTTCTGAGATTCTGGATCATCTTTACTATCATTACTCTGAATTCTTTTTCAGGTAGGGTGCCTATTTCCTCTTCATTTATTTGGTCTTATAGGTTTTTACCTTGCTCCTTCATCTGTGACGTATTTTTTTGCTGTCTCATTTTTTTTTTTTTTATGAGTGGGATTGTGTTCCTGTTTTACTGGTTGTTTGGCCTGAGGCTTCCAACACTGGAGTTTGTAGGCTATTGGGTAGAGCTGCGTCTTGGTGCTGAGATGAGGAACTCTGTGAGACCTCACTCCAATGAGTATTCCCTGAGGTCTGAGGTATAGATGAATCAACAACCAGAAGGTACATCAGTACCACAATAGTAAAAAAGAGAAGGAACGAAAGGGAAAAAAAAAGGGGGGGGGAGGGAATGGAAAGGCCTTGGCTGTGGAGGTGGGGTCAAAGCAAGGGTGAGGTTTAGGTGGTGGGCGGGGCCGATGCTCAGGACCCACAGGGCTGGAAAAGGCCCTGGGGCTGTGGGGGGTGGGGCTTAGGCTCAAGGAACAGAAGGGCCCCAGGCGTGCCCCCCACCCCAGTCTCAGAGGGCAGGGGACCTCACTTGGGAGCCTATCAGTCTTCCTGGGCTCGAGTGGGTGGGGCAAATGCCCTGCTCTCCTGTCCTGCTTCTCCTGCAGGGCCCCTCCTGCCTGCCTCCCCTGATCTCCCCAGCCTCCCTCCTATGCCCCCAAGGACCCACGCATCCTGGATGGGGCTTGAAGGGCAGGGGATCAGCCTGGGAGCTCAGCAGGCTCCCTGGGCCTGAATGGGCAGGGCAATCGCTCTCTGCTCCTCTCCCACGCCTCCCGGAGAGCCTCTCCTGCCTGCCGCTCCTGTTCTCCCCTCAGCCTCCTTCCTATGCCCCCAAGGACCCATGTGACCTGGAGGGGGCTTTGGAGAGCAGGGGATCGGCCTGGGAGTTCAGCAGGCTCCCCAGCCCGAGTGGGCCAGGCAATCGCCCTCTGCTCCTCTCCTGCTCTTCCAAGAGAGTCCCTCTCTCCTGCCTCTCCTGATCTCCCTGGCCTCAGGGGTGCTGATCTTGTCTGGCCTCCACTCCTCCTCCCCTCTTGGTCCCCCTACTTCCTACCAGTTTACTTGGGTTCCTCCTGTCTCCTTGGGGGTTAGAGTCCCCCACCAGCGGCTGGCAGGCACCCTAATTGTGGGGAGATGCTAACTCCATGTCTTCACAGTAGGTATCTCTTTACACAGAAAACAAAAGAGAACCATATTCCAGAAACTATCTAATTTACTCCAAACTATACTGGGCTACAAGTCATTTTTTTA
The DNA here is from genome assembly GCF_028564815.1 of Eubalaena glacialis. Lineage (NCBI taxonomy): Eukaryota > Metazoa > Chordata > Mammalia > Artiodactyla > Balaenidae > Eubalaena > Eubalaena glacialis. The sequence goes on along the minus strand of NC_083716.1, from coordinate 174,697,103 downwards.
GCACAACGATTTGTTAAGGGTATCTTTTATTGTTTTTGTTCAATTTAAAATTTAGATAAATAATAAGTCTGTTTTCTTAAAAAGAAGTAGTTTGAGGAAAAAAGAAGCAAATATTAGGTAATAATAAAATTAGCTAATGTTTACTGAGAGACAGTTCTAAACCTTCATATGTGTTAACTCATTTAACTCTGACAACAACAGTGCTTTGTAGGTGTTACCAATATTCTCATTTTACAGATAGTGAAACTGAGGCACACAAATTACTTAAGCAAGCTCATTTATATCACATTTCAAGTAAGGAGCCAAGTCAAGATTTGAACCAAAGCAATCTGATCCTGGGAAGACAGGCACTAGCCAATAGGGATATCAATTTGAGTTTTCCAGACTCTAACTGTATTGTTAAAATTCATTTCTCTATTGTCTTTCCTTTTTTCATCTAATAATCCAATAATTGTCCATGCTATACATACAGTCAAATATATATAGAGCCTCATTTTATGTCTATGTACCATAAATACATGTTTTTGACTATATATGTTTTTGACTCATTGAATCGAAAGAAAAAAATTCAAAATCTTCTATTTGTATTGATAGAAAAGTGTTTATTTAACAATTTCAATCATGGCAAGTATGCCATAATCAATGAGAAGCAATTAGAAAAGCACAATCCAAAGGCATCCCAGCCTTCAGAACATCAATAGACCCTTCTCCTGTGGAGCTATTTAATGTTGATTTTTCAAATTACATGGAACACAAAAATAGAGTGATAGTTCAGGTTATTTTTTTAATGACAGGATACATTTTTATTTTCTAAGAAACCATTTCTAGAGACTGGGTATTCCTTATCATTAAAAACATAGCTCGGTGTTGACACAGAAACTTAAATTCAGAGCAGATCAAAACATGTTCTAAATAGGCCCTTACCATACATTATTAATGGATAAGACAAAGAAAGTTGACATATTTCCATCACTTGGCAAACCTGGCACAAGCAGACTATCAGTAAATACTGGCAAACAAATAGACAAGTAAAGCTGACAACTATTTTTGACTTTTTCATACTCTCTTAAACATTTTTCAGAAATAAAATTACGACAGTCGGAAAAGACTGAAATATATGACTTCCTTTTGACATTTATGAGAGTAAGAATTCCTCTTTGTTAAAAATAAAAATTAGCCAGAAAACTCAAGTGCTAAATAATAAATGAAATAATAATAGAAATAATTTTTAAAAATCACAGAGCGGCATATAGGTTAAAAAAGGAAAAAGTACTTACTTTCTAGAATTATTTTGTATTCTAGGTATCTAAGTGAAAAGCTTAAAAATATATACATTTTTAGTATAGTATAGTATATAAAAAGCTTAAAAATATATACATTTTTAGTATAGCAGAAAGGACCAGAGTTAGCATCTCAGCCAAAGATGAAAACTACATGAAATTGTTTTAGAAAACAAATTCAGGAAGGTGGGACCAAAAGGAGAAGCTTCCTCTTATCACACAGCATTTAGCCTCAGGGAATCCAGGAAGTTAAAGTGCCCTTCTAGAACATGAAGAGACTCAGGAGCTGTTCTGACTGACAGGGTACAAACGTCATGAGAGTGGAGATGTGGAGGCAATTCAGTCAAGAGTTTGAGGAAGAAACACACCATAGTTAAATGTTTGGGTCTATAGAAAAATGAAACAGAGAGAACATGCATTCGATCTGTGCACCCTCTACTCCCCCACTTCCTTAGTGGGAATCTCAGAAAATACGATCAGTTGTTAGACTAGATGAGAATAAAAGGAAGACACACACACACACACACACACACACACACACACACACACACACACAGGGAAACTGGAGGCAATAAGGGAGACAAAAAATATTTAGTACTCCCAACTATCAAAATTTACTGAGAAAGGCATACAAAACCTAGATTTTCAGAGTGGAAGAGGATGCTGTGGTTCATTTTGTTCAGCTCCTTCGTTTACAGATGAGGTACAATAGGCTCAGGGTTTACATGACTAGTTCACGTTCATGCAGTAATTTTAGAGAGGAAAACAAGAAATAAATGCAGGTTTTAACTACTATTCTTGTATTAGTATTTTTCTTTTTAAAAATCAATCTTGGATTTACCACTGTATTAATAAGGGTTCTCCAGAGAAAGAGTTCTCTCTCTCTCTCTGTCTCTCTCTCTCTCTCTATATATATATAGAGAGAGAGAGAGAGGAAGGGAGGAAGGAAGGGAGAAAACAGCAGAGAGAAAGAAAGAGGCGCTTTATTATAGGAACTGGCTCACGCAGTTATGGAAGCCAAGAAGTCATACAATCTGCTGTCTGTAAACTGGAGAACCAGGAGAACCAGTGGTTAATTCAGCTCTCATCTAAAGACCTGAGAACCAGGGGTGCCAATGGTGTTAAGTTCAAGTCCAAGACCTGAGACTTGGGGCCGATGGTATAAGTCTGGTCTGAATCAGAGGCCCGATAAGCAGGAGCGCATGTCCGAGGACAGGGGAAGATGTGCGTCTAAGCTCAAGCAGAGAAAGAGAATTTCTCTGCCTTTTTTTTTTTTTTTCCAAGTCCCCAGCAGATTGAATGATGGCCACCCACATTGGTGAAAGCAATCTCCTTTACTCAGTCTACCAGTTTAGATGATAATCTCTTCCTGAGACACCCTCCCAGACACACCTAGAAACAACATTTCTATCCAGGCATTCCTTAGCATATTCAAGTTGACACACGTCATTAACCATCACAACCACCAAATTCTCCTTTTAATTTATAATATGCAAATGACTAAACCATCTGTCCCACCTGTTCTAGAACTTTCTCTCATAACACATCCATTCATTAAAATGACTGAATCAAATGTGAATAGTTCAAATATTCTAGGAAATGTAAATAAAACACAACAAAAAAGCGGGCTATTCAAAGTAGCTTTGAGTGTAGTTTCCTGTACATTCCCTTCCAAAAAGAAAAGATGAATTTAAATCGTCTTCATTATAAAATATTTTTGTGGGAGGAACATCCACTCACATTATAGAAAAGCAGCCATGACATAAAATTATTGGACACACTCATAGTCCAAAATGAGTTATAAGAATTGTAGGGACATAGAAGGAAAGGGTACATAAAAATAGAGAAGTCATCAAAAGATTCAGGGGAGCTTTCTGGAGAAGAATCATGTTTCACCTAGGAGAGAGCCTATCGAATCTTCAGAGTGGATTGTAAAAAGGGACTGGCTAATTCAGCTTGAAAAAGTTCTCTAAGTGAATCCAATATGCCCAAATTGGATGGCAGCCACAGTTGGGGTGGAGGACTATCTTCTTGACTTTGACAGACATTCAAAGTTCACATTGCTTCAAACTACACAAAGGCCCATAGAGAAGGGATCTAAAGTGTCAGATACCATGTTAGACCCTCTACATCATTAATTCATTTAACCTCCTTTTATCCACTTCTCACCAAAAACCTCAGAAATATTAAGCAAACCTCATTTAGACAAGTCATTCATTTGCTCTACCTTAAATGCCTTCCACAGTAGTATAGTTTAAGAATATTTCATTTTTGTTGTTGTCATGAAAGATGAGAATGACATCTTCCTTAAAATATATTTTCACAAGTTGCTTACTATAGTTAAACCAGTAATTAGTGAAATACAAGTGTACATTTCTCTAACATCACATCACAGACACAGAAGTCCTATATAATTCCTTAAAAGTGACGGACTAGCCCCCAAAGTGTCCTGATAGCTATAATTCAAGAAACTCCAATGACACAAATTGTATAAAACCCATAAGTTACTCATAGTAATAGTCCTGTGGTACTGCTGACAGAGCTTTCACACAGAGGAACAGCCTCTGTGGGTGGTTTCAAAACTCTTTTACATGCTTTATTAAAGTTAGTAAGAGGGGGAAAAAAAGACAAAGCACAGCACGAAACAGTTCTGTACCACTGCAACTCAGCCAGGGTTAATTAGAATGCTCTCCCTTGGTCCTCTGAGGCGTCAGGTTGTGACAAACTGAATGCATCCCAAGCAACAAGCACCAAATATTAATATGCCCTTTGCACAGGGCTTAGTTTTAAATGAAGCAACCACAATCAGGTGTTTGCTGCAAATCACCCACCTATAAATGTTATCAACATTGCAAACTGCTTGACACATCTTGTCATTGTGCTTACAACCTAAAGAAAATAAAACATAAAATGAAAACATTTTCTTGTCAGGGTCAGGCTACAGTCATTAATTTTATTCTTCACCATTGAGGGTTTTTGTTTTGTTTTGTTTTTGTTTGTGCAGATTATTTTCCACAGGAGGTTGTCAGTAGCTGACTCGCCACAGGCTTTATTGACATGTAGAGAACAAGAGCATTTTAAACCAGAGTTATTTCAACAGCTATAAACAATTTAAAAGACACTATAAAGATGTGGTGGCATTATTGGAATCAAAATACTCAATAGAATACACAAAAGGAAATGGAATCCTTAGTGGCTTGATGTTCCTAAAGAGAATTACCCATTCTTTTGGAAAAGGATTTCCGAAAGTGAACAGATAGTTCTGTAAGGAGTGTTTCTAAGAGACTTGCTATGCAGGAGGCAGATCAAATAGTTTAAAATACAGAAAGACACCATTTAAATTCTGGGATCAAGAGTAACCTTAAACATTTATAAGAACATTTTGTATCATTCATTATTTAATGGATAAATGTGTGTCAAACCTCTTCTTTAACGGCCTTTAAATTTAAAAAATAAAACTACTTTATCGAGACAAAGTCTCAACTGAATAATGAAATGTTGAACTATTCAGGCAACTCTCCATCACTGCCTTAGATGTCATTCTGCAGGTAGTGGGCAAATACAGAATAATGGAAGAAAAGCCCACCAGGTGGAGTAGAGAATTGGAGAGGACGGCTGCAGACTGCTGTCCAAGCAGCAGTGGGGGACACACAGCAGACGTCTAGGAAGAGAAGCAAAACCCAGTGGAAAGGACTCGGGAAACAAAACAGCAGAAGTTAAGGCAGCTGAGTGGGGAACTCCAAGGGGATGCAGACACAGAGGAGAGTGCGGGTCCGTTGGTGGTGTTTTTTTAACTGATCATCTGTGGCTGAGGGCCCTGTCCAAAATTTTATATATACATATGTATGTATGTGTGTATGTATGTATATACACCCACACCCACCTTTTCCCTTTTTTGTAGCGAGAAGTGAGTCAGAAAATCACCTTGGAATCACTGAAAACAGTCCCTCTGGAAGGGGTTGTGCAGGCCCCTTGAAATAACTCAGGAAGGACAAATCATGTGCAACCACACCAGCTTCTGAGAAGAGCGGGTGTACAGTAAGGTACAATCATTTCCTCAGAAGTTATCCAAGGCCTAGAAACCCTTGAAGGAGGAAGGAGGACAGCGATTCTGGGTGTGTAAAATGGCTTATTAGAGAACCAGTCCTTGTTTCTGGTCAGGCTTGGCTGGTCCTTAGGAGGCTTTCTATGGGAACCGACACTAAGCAATGCAGTTTTGGGAGAGCAAGGCTGGTGCAGGCCTAGTCACTTTTAACACAGAGGACATGAAATCACCCTGCCCCACAGGACAATAGGGCCTGTGCCCTTCTGAACCAGGGTGTGTGGGGCTGTTACTGCCAAACTGGACCAGCATTTTCTCTCAGATCTTAGTCTGACATGATGCAATAAAAATAGAATAAAAAAGAAATACCAGTGTATTGCAAGATACAGTGTAAGAACTGTTTCTTGAAACTTCTGTATTATTTCATACACACACACACACACACCCTGTGTACGGATCATCAAAAAGTATGAAAAATGCTGCTCTGCTTTTTATACCAAAAAGTGGAATTGCTGGGTCATATGGGGTGGTTGTGTTTGAATATTGTATTCTAAAATGATGAATTAGACAAATGTTTTAAAGAGATAGGTTAACTTCTCAGAATAATTCTCTCATTTCTGACACATTAATTCTGTGGCTGACAACGAACTTGTAATAAGTGCTAATAATGCGTTCTTAATATTTTAATAATGCTAAGAGAGTGGCCCACTATTATATGATAATTCTATAGGACATATAATGCTGGACAATCAAATCACACATATAGTATGTAAGCTTTAGAAGGAAGATACTAAGATATAAAAACATATGTAATAATTCTAAACTAAAAATAGAGAAGTCCTACCAACATACACAGGAAGCCAAATCTGAAGAGGGATGAAGATTTGACTCACTCTCAAATAAGTAACCAGGTCCCAGGTCTCAACAAAGAATCTATTTGTTGATAATCCAGATACTGTAGCTTGCATGGGCCTGAGACAATGTTTTTTCCTTTTTGGTCTGAAAAGATTATTCCAACACGTGAAATATATTAGAATATTCCTGCTCTGAAGCCATAAGACAATATCAAAATAAGTATTTCCATAACCCTAAAGAAAGTATAAATAAAGACCAAGTATAGAAATAGTAAGTACTAAACATGTTACCAAGATTTCAAATAGATCAAGTATGAGTACATTAATGTTTGGTAATCATTGTATTTATGTATGTTTTGCCTGCTGTTTAAAAGGTTTGAAACATTGAATGGATCAGTTTTAAACAAGCAGTAATTAGTTTTAGTAGTTCAAAGTAATGTAAATGATTAAATGATTCCATGTTTAAATGATTAAGAAAATTTTCAAAATTTTATGAAATAAAGATGTTTTATAAATTGAGTGTTAAGCTATATACACACAGATGCAGTACATCATCAATGTACAGTCCCTTATGTTAAAGAGAAAATTAAGAAATACTACCAGTTTATATTTTTACATCTAATTTAATGTTTTTCAAATTAAAAAAGGAATGTAGGGCTTCCCTGGTAGCACAGTGGTTAAGAATCCGCCTGCCAATGCAGGGGACACAGGTTCGAGCCCTGGTCTGGGAAGATCCCACCTGCTGCGGAGCAACTAAGCCTGTGCGCCACAACTACTGAGCCTGTGCTCTAGAGTCTGCAAGCCACAACTACTGAGCCCGTGTGCCACAACTACTGAAGCCCGCGTGCCTAGAGGCCATGCTCTGCAACAAAGAGAAGCCACCGCAATGAGAAGCCTGTGCACCACGACGAAGAGTAGTCCCTGCTCTCCGCAACTAGAGAAAGCCCACGCGCAGGAACGAAGACACAGTGTAGCCAAAAATAAAAAATAAATAAATAAAATAAAAAGGAATGTATGCATTAAGTCAAGTGAAAAAAATCAGAGTTGGGTTGACCAAGAGTTTATCAGCTCATCCCAAACCACCCACCAAATCCTACTTGCCCTGGATAATCTATGAGCAGCTTGGTACATGCATTTTCACAACCTCTTCCTTGCTTATCCAAACACATAACTAAATATACACCCCCGCACAGGTTTGTTTTCAGAATTGACTCACACTATATACTAAATACCTTGATCTGTAATTTGTCTTTTCATGTTTCATTTTAAATAGCTATTTCCATATATCAGTAGATATATACCAAGCATTCATTTAAAACATAAGCTTTCCTGGTTACACTCGTGTGGGCACGCACATGAACTTTTATTTAAGTGGAATGATGCCATCATGGTACTTCTTTTTTAGGTTGGAGGTATTTTTTCCTGTTTTTTGTTTGTTTGTTTTTGCTTTTTGCACTGCCCTCTTCCCTTGATTCCAATTACTCTTCTCTACCCTCCATCCACCCCATGGTGACACATATTAATAGCCTGATATAGATCATAAAATGACATGATGCTCTGAAAGTGCTAGAGAGAGGTGGAACTGCAATGAGGTACAAGGTATTATAAAAACATACTGCGATTATTAATAGATTTTAATTATAACAATTTATTAAAAATGTATAATAGATCTTATAAATTAAAGCTATGGAATTTGTTAAAATAATCTGAACTATAAAATAGTAATTAAAAATATATTCCCTATATTATTTTAAAAAAAAACAGGCCTGTAAAAAACACCTGAGTAAAAGTGCTTTCTAAGCTTGAGATGCAAAAACTTAAACTGCTATTAGAGAGATGCCAAACTGCACCTGTTTCCAGAGGGAGAAAGGCAGTTTACTTTCAGTTCTTAGCTTAGCAGGCACAGAGAGAGAATACCAGGATTTGTGCCTCTGGCCGCTCAAGTTTGGAAAGCTGACCTCAGTTTGGAAGCTAAGTTTTTGAAACTACTAGCACATCACCTCATTTTAAAGCCACGTGGGACCTAAGAGATCCTCTAGTTCAACTGTTTTTTTTTTAAGATGGGGAAATTAAGGTCCAGAGAGGTTAAAACAGCTTGCCTAAGGTTTCATAGCTAATTAAAAGCAATGCTGGGGCTCAGATTGAGGTCTCTGCTTTCAGCCCACAAATTTTTGTTTTTTCTACATTTTCTTTATAACACTGAGTCAAAATCTCAGTGACAATGAAAAACATTTAAGAATCTGCCCACAATTCTGTAGTCCCTTAGGAGTGAAGATTTCCTTCAGGCCTGTGGTTGATAGTGACAGAATCCTTTGGAGATGTCATGAATACCAGCTAGCTCCACTATTGGGAGAGCAGGTGATGGCTGCTGTGTCAGCTCCTGGTAATCTAGATCCTTGAATGGTGAGTCAATGACAGCCCCCAATCCTGCACCCCACTATTCCTGAAAGTTTGTAAAAGTTACTACATTAAATTTTTTTAGCTTTCAAACGTAAGTTCATCACACTCCTTTGAGTTTCTGAAGTCAACATATGGAGAGTCAGCATGTAGTCAGCACATAGAAACCTGTGCATGCAAACATACACATAAACATACACAGAAAGATGCCAGTTTTTTATACATTAATTTCACTTGTTATACTTCGATCCATTGCAGAATGGTCTATACCAAAAATAGTAGCATGAATTTTTTTTCTATTTCAAAAAATAAAGATATAAGAGTTTTAGCCAACTATATGATTAGAGAGAACAATTTCCAAACAAGAATGTCCTCACTTCTGTCACCAATTACAAGTATTCATCCTTACAGGGAAAGGATACAGATTAAAATCAGCAAAGGGAAAAAATATGTAGGGCAGAGCTCAGTACCAAATGTGGAGCTTCTGTTGTCCTCTCCTCATGGAGTCATGGACATGTTTCCTTCCTGGCACAGATGTGTGACAATACTCACAGCATATTGCCAACCAGGGAAGCTCACCTAAGCCTCAGTGATCAGAGGTTCATTATGTAGGCCTGACTGATTGCCCATTTGGTTAATCTCAGTCTGCAGATCCTCTGGAGGTCTACTGACACTGTGTGACCCAAAGTCTCCACTCTAAATCACACTGTTGGTCTTTCTGATGTAGCCAATCTCCACCTTATGACTCCAGGGCCCCAAGGCAAATGAAGACACTCCCATCAGGCATGACATCCCAAGGGCTTAGAGATTACCTTCCAGAAGACCAGGGCAGAGGCCAGACCTCTTTTCTGGGCAAGGTTTAATTCTTTGTTGCACAGAACTTCTTCTGTTGATGATCCTCTAAGGAAAAGCTAATTTCAGAACTCTCAATGCCTTGCCCATCAGAGGCAGTTTCTGTTTATTTGTATGATTACAGACTAAAATTTGCGTAGAAAAACTTAAGGGGAAAAACACCTTTCTTTGTCCTTCAAAAGAGAAAGGATTTTTATGTTGATGTGATATGGCCCTATTAGACAATTTGATTCCCATAATCCCACTCAGAGATGTCAAAGAAAGAAGACATTCTGATGAGAAAGCTGAGGGGGTCACTATGTAAAAGACTAAAACAAAAACTGGAAATGTCCAAGTTTCACAAATACTGTTATTTATAATAAGTAAAACAAGTACATTTTGGAAATAAGTAAAAGTTGAAAATGTCTGTTTTCTAGAGAGTAAGGAGGGATGAAGAGCAAACAGTGACTGGAAGATTGATATTTTTCTCTCCTGCAGCCAAAATAGCTAATACTGATCTGTAGACAAAGGAGACAACAGCATGTTACCTAAGATCGTAGCCATATCCTTATCTCTATGTTGTCTTTGGAACAGTAGTGTACATTAGAACAAATATTACATTTTTAAGAAAATATAACAATGCTATTTTCTTTGGTCCATAGATGGATATACATAAAAGAAAAAAAAAATAACTGGAACTATTTTCTCTTTTGTGTAAATTTTCATCGAGGACTTTGTAATAACACAGTCAACAGAATTTGATATGCCCTTGTATATGAGGAAACACAAGAATTAGAAAGGTAACACCAAATAGAAAGGAAAAATTGTTATTATGCAAAATATTTGAACAGTGACAATTTCTCTAATTTATTTTTCAAATGATTATTACATTGTTCTCCAAGGAGATTCAGAGAACTTGTTCAGAAAGTGGCCTCCAAATGTATCCCTAAAGCTATAAAAATGATCCCAAAATTACATGCAGCTCACCCAGCAATATGACATTTTAATTAAGAATATATTTTTAGAACTTGGAAGAAAAATACATAATGTCACAGCGCACTTGAAGAAGGCTAGCTACCTATATAATACCATAGATCCAGCACACAGCAATAGAAAATTTTGTTTCTTAATGACTATGTGTTAGAGAGAGCTGATCTGATTCAGTTCTAAGAATAATTCTCAAAATAAATGAGAAGCATAGATTATTTTTTAATTTAATTTTGAATACTAATGGTATCTTAGTCATATTAAAGGATCAAAGTGTCAGGGAATGTTTTGCTTTCAATTAAATCTTTTGGGTCTGTCCCTCACTTAGGACTGACAGATAAAAAGCACAATGTACAGTTTTCTTTGTTGCATTCTGTTTTTTAAACCAGAATGTTAATCCACTAAAGGGAGTAGGAAAAAGGAGAAGAAGAAAGCAAAGTGGCTTTATCAGCTGACAGTGAGGCTTGTCTATCTCCAAGATAGACACAAACCCACCCAATGCAGGCCCAAACCCACATTTCTCTTCAAGTAGACTAGACTCTTTGACCAGATTTCCATTAATTCTTATGTATCCCCAGACCTACTTAATTTCTTATTTCCCAGCTTTGACCTAACAGCTCATTTTTCTCTGAAATATTCAACTCTCTTGCTCAACCAAAAATTACATAGAATGGAAAGATGTGTTGCTGTTGTTGTTGTTCTTAAGACTTAAACTTTAAGTCTCTGTAGTAAGAATCTTCCTGTTCGCATATTCACTCCTTATTTGAGGACAGGCAGGGTCATTTAGAGCACAGAGCATAGGATTCAGATTCAAATCCCCGTCCAATATTTATTGTTTTAATCCTGAAAATTAATGTAAGTTCTCAAAGTCTCCATGTTCTCCTTTCTAAAGTAAGGATACTAATAACTTCCTTGCAAATTCACAGTGAGGATTAAACAAAACAACATACGCCTCCTATTTGTTATAATGTTCTTATACTAGAATGAAAGGCACAGCTTAAGGTATAGCAACCTGGAAGAAAATCTGTTCTGTTTCTTGAGTAAGATGCTTTCTAGATTCAGACATAATTCCAGTGGATACTGGATCAGGAGACAAATATGAATGGTCAATACTTGCCTGCCCTCAGAATTGCCCTTTCCCTTTGTCCACTAAGCCTTTGATACAAACTACTATCCATGGTTCCTGCTTTCCACAGACTACATTTTTTTTCTGAACTCTCTCCTCAGAGCTCTACAGAGATCCTATTCAAGCTACATCACCTCAGCCCTGCTCTGCTATGTCTGAATTTGAGTACTGGAAAGTGTTCTTTCCTTTGGAAGCACAGTGGCCTCCTGTAAATAGGCCTCTAGTTTTCCTGCCTCATCAGTTTACCAGGTGTATCTTGACATGTCAAAATCTCTAAAACGCAACCTAAGTTTTATATTACTGTCATTTGTCTTAAACGCCTTTCTCAACGATGTGATCAGTGTCAGAACTGTTTCTCACTTTATTTTTATCTCCAACTTTATCTAATAAACTTCTTTGCCTAATACAGGTTCTTCATAACCTTTCTTAGAAAAACAAAGTGGTAATCAACCTCTAACACTTGAACACGCCTTCAGCTTACTCTTATTTAGCACGTCCCAGACCCTTGCTATCTCATGTTTTAGATCCATGGCTCCTAATCTGAATTTTGTCTCTCATTTGAGTCCCAATAGTTCATATTACTCTTACACAAAGGCACCCTAGGAGCTTAATCTCAGATTTGAGGGACTTGGTCAATATCATTGACTGATAAGATGAAGGCAACCTGGAGTGCCGTAGAGCCCACAAAGGTAGAATTACCTGAGACAAACTAGGAATTCCTTTGAGAAGGGTGTTAGTGCAAGTCACCATTCAGGGGCAGTGGTACTACATGACCCAGGAAGGTTCCAACACCAATGACTCCTTCCCTGGAGCCAACAGATAATTCCTAGAGAAGGGGGTTTCTGGAGGACCTCAACCCACTCACAGCATCTAGAAGTCCTGCTGCACCTGTGACTCTGGAGTCTGAACTCCTGCTCTTGATTCTTTAATCAATGTTATCACCAGTGATATGATGTAGATATAATTCATATGGTTAATATATAGAGTTTTCTTTTTAAAAGCAGAATACTTAGAAGTTAAGCCTATTTCCAACACAAAAGTCAACCTCTCTTAGAAGCTGCCTTTGAAGAAACTGCTCCTCTCTGCCATTCATATCCCTCTGCAATGAGACACTCTCTCTTACCTTTACTCACAGCTTCTTCACTTGATAATACCAGTTTGATTCTACCTCTTACAAGTCAATAACCATAGGCATATCCTTCTATTACCTTTGATTTCCAAATAATTATTGCTATAAGGCAAAGACTATAAGGAACTTACAATTCAAATTGATTCTTTCCTTCTTTTTCTGTTCTACTTAGGGTGAGGAGAAAAAAATATACAAAAGGTATTAAATACAAATGTTTATTAGTATTATTTTCCATTTAAAATTATATTTGTGCTCTAATCAAATTATGATTAAAGCAACAGAGGAAGAATTACTTTCACTTTTACTTTAAAACCAAGGCAAACAGATCTTTTCATTATGAAATGCAGTATTGACAATGCTTGTTAAAATGAAATCAGCTGCCTTTGAATTTTATGAATAATATGAATATCTCTAATCAAAATAAACTGTAAGTTTAAGAATCTTCATAAAATAGTGTTTAATAGTAATTAAATTTAAATTAGATATATAAAAGATATAAGGATAATTTATAGATTAACTTTGGATCTCAAAATATAAATATGCTCTATGTTAAAAATTCAGGTTATTAAATACTTGAATTTTAAGTTTTCAAATTACTATTTGGATCCAAACACATTTACTTGTCATGGTAAACACCATCAAGCCAAAATTTAACATCCTTTCATGATTAAAAATTCTCAACAAAGTGGATATAGAAGGAGCATACCTCAACATAATAAAGGTCATATACAACAAACCAACAGCTAACGTCATGCTTAACACTGAAAGGGTGAAAGCTTTTCCTTTAAGATCATAAACAAGACAAGGGTGACCAGTCTCACCAGTTCCATTCAATATAGTACTGGAAGCCCTAGCCAGAGCAATTAGGCATTAAATAAAAGGCATCCAAATTGGAAAGGAAGAAGTAAAATTGTCTCTGTTAGCAGATGGCATGATCTTATATAGAGAAAATTCTAAAGACTCCACCAAAAAATGGTTAAAACTAATCAATGAATTTCATAAAGTTGCAGGATACAGAATCAACATACAGAAATCAGTTGCATTTCTATACACTAACAATGAACCATGTGAAAAAAAGTTTTAAAAAATTCCTTTACAATAGTATCAAAAACAATAAAATTCTTAGGAATAAATTTAACCAAGGTGGTAAAATATCTCAATACTGAAAACTATAAGATACTGAGGAAAGAAATTAAAGAAGACACAAATAAATGGAAAGATATCCCATGTTCAGATTGGAAGACTTAATATTGTTAAAATGTACATATTACTCAATGCAATCTAAAGATGCAATGCAATTCCTATCAAAATTCCAATGGCATTTTTTCACAGAATTAGAACAAACAATCCTAAAATTTGTATGGTACCACAGAAGACCCTGAACAGCCAAAAAAATCTTGGGAAACAACAAAGTAGATGGCATCACACGTCCTGATTGCAAACTACGTTACAAAGCTATATTAATCAAAACAGTATGGTACTAACATAAAGATAGATACACAGACCAACGGAACAGAATCAAGAGCCCAGAAATAAACCCACACATGTATGGTCAACTAATATTTGACAATTGTGGCTAAAAGAAAAAGAATGTCAGCCATAAATTTTTATTCCATTAAAACTATACTTAAAAAATAAAAGAAATAAAGACATTCCTGGATTTAAAAAACAAAACAAAACAAAACAAAACCTAGAAAATCTGATGGTAGCAGAACTGTCTTACAAGAAATTCTAAAGGAAGTTCTTCAGGCTAAAATGAAAGGACACTAGACAGTAACTAGAATCTACACAAAGAATAAAGAACATCAGTAAAGTTAACTCCACAAATAAATATAAAAGACAATACATATGCATTTTGTTTATAACCCATTTCTTCCTTTGTCTGATTTAAAATACAAGTGAATAAAGCAATAATTTAAAAATTTGTGTTGAAGGGCTTGTAATGTTTAAAGATGTAATTTGTATGACAATAATAGCCCAAAGAAGAAGAGAGAGAATGGAGCTAAGTTTCTGTATCATTTAGAAATTGAGTCGGTATAAATTCAAATTATATTATCTTGAGTTAAGATGTTAATTTTAATCCCCAGGGCAACCACACAGAAAACTGAAATAAATATATATAGAGAGAGAAATGAAAAGAAACATGGGAATTAAATGGTAGATTATAAAATAACTATATGAAACACAAAAAAAGCAATAATGGAATAAAAAGGGGAAAAAGATAAAAACATTCAGAAAATAAGGACCAAATGGGCAGACATAAAATCTACATTACTAGTAATTACATTAAGAATAAATAGATTTTTTTAAAATCTCCAATCAAAAGAAGAGATTGGCAGAATGAATAAAAACATGATCCAAATATATGTTGCATATATATGTATATATATGATGCAAACAGTTATATATATATACATATATCTCATGCAAACAATAAAAAAAGAAATAGTGACTATTCTAATATCAAACAAAATGAACTTTAAGACAAAAATTTTTATTAAGGACAAAAAAGAACATTTTATAATGATAATAGGATCAATAAATCAGGAAGATATAACAGATAAAAACATATGTACCTAACAACAAAACACCAAAATACATGAAGCCAAAACTGAAAAAACTGAAGAGAAAATAGATAATTAAAAATAATAGCTGGAGTTGTCAAGAGTCCACTTTCAATAATAAGTAGAACAATTAGAGAGATCAAGAATAGAAGAGTCAAACAACACTATAAACTAACTAGACCAAACAGACATATGTAGAACATTTCAATGAACAATGGCAAAATGCACATTTTTCACATGTGCATATGGAATATTCCCCAGGATATACCATATGTTAGGCTGTAAAAGAAGTTTCAATAAATTTAAAATAATTTAAATCACAAATTATTTTGTTCAACCACTATGGAATTAAATTAGAAATTAAATACTGATATGGGCTAAGAAGTTCACAAATATGATAAAATTAACAAAACATTTGTAAATAACATATCAGTTAGAGAATATATTACAATGTTAATTAGAAAATGCTTTGAGATGAGTGAAAACAAATCAAAATACCAAACTTATGGTAGACACATACGGTAGACAGCTATACCAAGAGTGAAAGTAAAATTCATAGCTTTAAATGCTTATATTAAAAGAGAATGATCTCAAAGCAAGTACCTAACTTTCTACCTTAAGAAATTAGAAAAGAGCAGACTAAATCCAAAGCAAGCAGAAGGAAGGAAATAAAGTTTAGGGTGGAAATAAATGAAATATAGAATAAAACAAGAATGGTAGAAAATATTTTCAAATCATATATCTGATGAAGACATATATTCTGAATATATAATGAAACTCTGCAAATCTATAATGAAGAGACAATAACTAAATCTTAAAATGGAGCAAATAATTTCAGTAACTATTTCTCCACAGATGATATACAAATGATCAGTAACTACATGAAAAGATGCTCAGAATCATTAGTTGTCGTTAGAGAAATGCAAATCAAAACCACAATGACACACCATCCCCATCTACCAAGATGTCTAAAATAAAAATGTCAGACAGGAACAAATATTGGTGAGAATGTGTAGAAATGTGAACCTTCATTCTTTGCCAGTAGAAATATAAAATAGTACAGCCACTTTGGAAAACATTTTGGCACTTTCTCAAAATATTAAAGTAACCATATGATCCAGCAATTACACTCCTATATGCAAAGGTATATATGCAAAGGAAACTAAAGCATATGTCTGCACAAAAAGTTATACACAAATGATCATAACAGCATTATTCATAATGGTCAAAAAGAAGAAAAAAACAAATGTTCAACTGATGAGTGCATAAATAAAATGTAATATATACATATCATTTGGTAATAAAAAGAAGTGAAGTACTGATATATACTACGATAAAGATGAACCTTGAAAATATATTAAGTCTGAGAAACAGTCACAAAAAGTACCACATGTTGTATGAATCTATTTATATGAAATGTCCAGAATAGAAAATCCTTAGATATGGAAAGTAGATTAGTGGTTTCCAGGTACTGGGGAGAGAGGGAAATGTGAAGTGACAGGCAGGCGGAAAATGAGTGATTTATTTGGGAGGGTGCTGAAAATGTTCTAAAATTAGGTAATTGAAATGATGCAGAACTCTGTGAATATATCAAATAACCCATTGAATTTCATACTTTTAAAGGGTGAATTTTAAGGTATGTGAATTACCTCAATAAAGTTATTCTAAAAGGTAAATTGACAAATAGAATACAGAAGTATATATGAAAGGACAATATCTTTTGACCAAGTAGATTTTATCCTAGGGTTATCATCTTTGCAAGTCCAGAACCTCAATTTTATCGGTATACTCAGGTCTGATGGAGTTTTTACTTTAACATCCTTGAGATACATTCACAAAAGAGAATACATAAAACCATAGCATTAATTTATTATCTAAGGCCAGGGAGAAATCCATTCCTAAGTATTTACCCAAGAAACATGAAATTTACATTAACACAAAAACTTGATTGTGAATGTCCACAGCAACTTTGCCTATAATCACCTATAGGTGATTTGCCTATAAAAACTAGAAACCTCCCAAATATCCTTCAGTAAATGAACACATATACAGAAAGTAGTACATCCCCATATGCGATACTACTCAACAATAAAAAGAAACAAACTGCTAATACACATTACAAAATGAATGAACCTGAAACACACTATGATATAAAAGTAGTTATTAGACCCTAAAAGCAATATACTGTATGTTTTCATTTACATGGCATTCTGGAAAAGACAAAGTTAAGGGAAAGGAAACTGGCCACCAGTAGCTAGGGGTGGGGACAGTGAGTGCAACAGAGTAAAAGTGAAATATTTGGAGTTATATAACTGTTTTTTATCCTGATTGTGGTGATGGTTATATACTTGTATGTGTCAAAATTCAGAGAACTTTACATTAAAAGGGATGAATTTTACTATGTGTAAACTATACAAAAATCAATAAATGGATTAGATATATAGATACAGAGAGAGAGAGAGAAAGAGAGAGATAGGGTAAGATAGATAGATTGGATGGATGGAAGATGGATGGACTGGTGAACCGATGAATGGACAGATAAAAGAGTTTTCCAGGCTTGTTCCCTTTTTCCATGTATCCTATATCAATATATATCTCGTTGTTATTTGTAAAAGACACTAACAAGTGCAATCAATATATCCCTATGTCCTTATATTCCTAATTGCATTCATCTGCTATCAAAAGACAAGTACCTCTGAGGAGAGCAGCACTGCACCTATACTTCTCAAGAGTAGATACCATTAGGGAGAATGGAAAGAATTTAAGAGTATGGTACCTGAGGGGGCTGCGTGGTATCACCTTCAATAAATAGAGGAAGCTATACAGCAAAGACATACATGGATGCATTGTGACCCTCTGAAAACTTGCTTTTTCTAACATAAGTACCTATATGATGCTCTACCCTGGGGATTGGAGCGAAGGAGCTGAGGTATTACTATTTATCTTCTCTATGCCGGACTTCTTTTTGTGGATATCATTTATGCCTCTCCTCATTCAGATTTTTAGAACATCCTTCCTAATCAATAATTTGTAGCCACAACCTAAAATTAATACCAACTGCCTGTCTTATCTTCAGATGCGGGCTAGCACAAGGTATTTATCTGTCTCATTCTCCAACTCCACGTACCAAAAATAATCTCCACACCTGAAAGGAACAAAAGGAATGTATAAGGCCTAATAACTAATAAGGAAAGGAATGTCATTTCCAGGAAGCTCTGCAAAGCAGTGGAAAGTAAAATAAAATTTAAATAAAGATAACTTCAAAATAACAACATTCTTTTAAAGAGTCACTTGGAGGAGACTGTAGGATGAAGGCTCATTTATCATCCCCATATTCATTAGCTTATGAAATATTATGGTATTAAAAAGGCCCACTGTCTCTCATAGATATAAAGCCAGAAATCAATTTTTGAATCATGAGAAGTAATGGTAAGTACTAGCAATGAGGCACTTTGCAAGTCTTTAAGCTTCTTTTTACCCATTTTTAATGGCAAGGGGAAAGAAGGGTATCTTGGATCAAAATAACATTTTTACTTAGAGTGATTTAGAATGAGTTTTCCAATCTATAGTGTCTAGGAATGCTTTTAGTCTTTAGGTAGGAAGAGTTTTCTTTTAAGCAGATGAGCTGGTCTTAAGCAAAATGTGAAAGCTGAAAGTAGTTATTTTTGCCCTGATCCAAAGTATGTACACCTTTTAAGATTACTTCCTTGAGAAGGGCTACAGTATGAAACTTAGTCAAAATCAAATGGAACAATTTTCCCAAGGAATAAAAAATTTCTAGTCAATTTGGTTTTCAAAAAGTAGTAATTTTGGTATAACATTTCCAAATATATCTTTTGTAACTTTTACATATCTTTATAATACAATTTTCAATTTAAGTTCTTTTTCTTTCATTCTTTATATTTCTGAATCATTTTTAGGTTTTTTTTTTTTTTTTACCATTCCTACATTATGAAGAGTAGGAAAAGCACTGTATACAAAAGTAATGATGCAATACAGTATTTATTGGGTTTAAGTGAAAAAAGCCTGTTACAAATCACTAATTCAGAGATTAAAATAATTAAATTTTCCCAATTTTTATTGTGGTAAAATACTGTAAGATAAAATTTACCACCTAGACCATTTTTAAGTATACAATTCAGTACTATTAAATACATTCATAAGGTTGTGCAACCATCACTACCACCCATCTCCATAACTCTTTTCATCTTGCAAAACAAAGTCTATATGCTAAGCAGTAACTCCCATTCTACTCTGCCCCTAGTCCCTGGAAATCACCATTCTACTTTTGGTCTCTATGATTTTGACTACTCTATGTACCTCATTTAAGTGGGGTCATACATTATTTGTCTTTTTGTGACTCATTTATTTCACTTAGCATAATGTCCTCAAGTTTCATCCAATGCTGTAACATATGTTAGAATTTCCTTCCTTTTTAAGGCTAAATAATATACCATTGTATGTATATACCACATTTTGCTTAACCATTCATTGATGGACACTTAGATTGCTTCCACATTTTAGCTATTGCAGATAATATTGCTATGAACATGAATATACAAATATCTCTTTGAGATTCTGTTTTCAATTATTTTGGATACATACCCAGAAG
Organism: Eubalaena glacialis; assembly: GCF_028564815.1. Taxonomy (NCBI): domain Eukaryota; kingdom Metazoa; phylum Chordata; class Mammalia; order Artiodactyla; family Balaenidae; genus Eubalaena; species Eubalaena glacialis. The sequence continues at coordinate 174,677,281 of NC_083716.1, read as the reverse complement.
TGGAATCGCTGGATCATATAGTAATTCCATTTTTACTTTCTTGAGGAACCACCATACTTTTTTCCTCAGCAGCTGTGCCATTTTACATTCCTACCAACAGTGCACAAGGTTTCCAATTTCTCCACATCCTCGCCAGCACGTATTTTCTCTTTCTTTGATAGTAGCCATCTTAATGGATATAATTGGTATCTCCTTGTACTGTTGATTTGAATTTTCCTAATGGTTAGTGATGTTGAGCATTTTTTCATGTCCTTGTTGGCCATTTGTATACCTTCTTTGGAGAAAGTCCATTCAAGTCCACTGGCCATTTTTGAGTAGGGCTATTTGTTTTATTATTATTGAGATTTAGGTATTCTCTATATAAGTCTGCATATTAATCCCTTATCAGATATATGATTTGCAAATATTTTCTCCCATTCTGTGGGTTGTCTTTTATTCTATCGATATTGCCTTTTGACGCACAATTTTTAATTTTCATGAAGTCCAATTTGTCTATTTTTTCCTTTGTTTCCTGTGCCTTTGATATCATATCCAAGAAATTACTGCCAAATTCAATGCTGTTAAATTTTTGCCCTATGTTTTCTTCTGAGTTTTATAATTTTAGGTCTTACATTTAGGTCTTTGATTCATTTTGAGTCAATTTTTGTATATGGTGTTAGGTAAAGATCCAAATTCATTCCTTTGCTTTTGGATATTCAGTTTTCCCAGCACCATTTGTTGAAAAGACTGCCCTTTTCTCATTGAATAGTCTTGGCAAATGTGTCAAAAATTGTTTGACCAAATACGCAAGATTTTATTTCTGGGCTCTCTATTCTATTCCATTGGTCTATATGCCCATTTTCATGCCAGTACCACACTGCTTTGATCACCATAGCTTTGTATTAAGTTTTGAAATCAGGAAGTGTGAGTCCTCCAGCTTTGTTTTTCTTTTTAAACTGTTTTGGCCAGTAGGATTCTCTTGAGATTCCTTATGTATTTTGAGATTTTTTTTCTATTTCTGGAAATATTATTATGATAGAGACTGCATTAAATCTGTAGATCCCCTTGGGTAGTTTTAATGTCTTAACAATATTAAGTCTTCCAATATATGACCATGGATGTATTTCCATTTATTAATGTCTTTAAATTCATTCAGCAATGTTTTATAGTTTTAAAGTAGTGTACATGTCTTTCATCTCCTTGGTTAAGTTAATCCCTTAGTATTTTATTCTTTTTGATGCTATTGTAAATGGAATTGTTTTCATAATTTCCTTTTCAGATTTGTCATTGTTACTGTATAGAAATTCAGCTTATTTATGTGTGTTGAGCTTGTATCTTGCTACTTTGATAAATTAATTTATTAATTCTAACAGATTTTTTGTGCATTCTTTAGGGTTTTCTACATATAAAATCCTATCATCTGTGAACATAGATAATTTTATTTCTTCCTTTCCAATTTAGATGCACTTGTTTTTCTTGCCTAATTGATCTGTCAAGAACTTTAAGTACTATGTTTAATAGAAGTATTGAAAGCAAGTATCCTTGCATTTACAGTAGTTTTGTGATGGAGACTTCAGAGTTTTCTATATATAGTATCATGTCACCTGCAAATAGTGACAGTTACTTCTACACTTCCAATTTATATGTCTCTTATTTCTTTTTCTTGTCTGATTTCTGTGGCTAGGACATCCAATACTATGTTAAATAGAAGTGGCAAAAGTGGGCATCCTTGTCTTATTCCTGATTTTAGGGGAAAAGCTTTCAGCTTTTCGTCATTGATTATGTTAGCTGTGGGTTTGTCTAAAACGGCCTTTATTATGTTGATATGTTCCTCTATACCCATTTTGATCAGAGTTTTTATCATAAATGGGTATTGAATTTTGTCAAATGCTTTTTCTGTGTCTATTGAGATGATCATGTGATTTTTATCTTTCCTTTTGTTAATGTGGTGTATCACACTGATTAATTTGTGGATACTGAACCATACTTGCATCCCTGAAATTAATCCCACTTAATCATGGTGTATGATCCTTCTTATACATTGTTAAATTTAGTTTGCTGACATTTTGTTGAGAATTTTTGCAACTATATTCATCAGAAATATTGGCCTGTAATTTTAGCTTTTTGTAATGTCTTTGTCTGGGTTTGGTATCAGGGTAATGGTGGCTTCATAGAATGAATTTGGGAGTGTTCCCTCCTCATCAGTGTTTTGGAATAGTTTGAGAAGGAAAGGTATTGGCTCTTCTTTATATATTTGATAGAATACCCCTGTGAAGCTGTCTGGTCCTGGACTTTTATTTGTTGGGAGTTTTTACTTATTACTGATTCAATTTCACTACTAGTAATTCATCTGCTCAGATTATCCATCTCTTCCTTATCCAGTTTTGGAAGATTGTTTCTTCCAAAGGAATTCATTCATTTCTTCTAGATTGTCCACTTTGTTGGCTTATAACTGTTCATGGTACTCTTATGATTTTTTGTATCTCTGTTATATCAGCTTTAATTTCTGCTCTCTCATTTCTTATTTTGTTTATTTGGGCCCTCTCTCCTTCTCGATGAGCCTGGCTAAAGGCTCATCAATTTATCTTTTCAAAACACCAGATCTTGGTTTCTGTGATCTTTTCTATTGTTTTTTGGTCTCTATTTTATTTATTTCCACTATGATTTTTACTTCCTTCCTTCTACTGACTTGGGGCTTTGTATGCTCTTCTTTTGCTAATTCCTTTAGATGGTAGGTTAGATTATTTATTTGACATTTCTTTTAATTGAGTTGGCCTGTATCACTATAAACTCTCTCTTAGAATTGCCTTTGCTATGTCTTAAATTTTGGAAAGTTGTGTTTTTATCTTTGTTTATCTCAGGGTATTTTCTGATTTTCTCTTTAACATCTTCATTAACCCATTGTTTTTGTAGTAACAGTGTTTAGTCTCCATGTATTTGTTGGGGTTTTTTATTTATTTATTGAACTATAGTTGATTTACAATATTGTGTTAGTTTCAGGTGTACAGCAAAATGATTCAGAGATATATACTTTTTCAGATTCTTTTCTATTATAGGTTATTACAAGATATTGAATATAGTTCTCTGTGCTATATACTAAGTCCTTGTTGTTTATCCACATGTTTGTGCTTTTCCCATTTTTTTTCCTGTAATTGACTTCTAGTTTTATACTATTGTGGTTGGAAAAGATGCTTGATATAATTTCTATCTTCTTAAATTTGATGAGGCATGTTTTGTGGCCTAGCATGTGATCTATCCTGGAGAACGTTCCATGTGCACTTGAAAAGAATGTGTATTCTGTTGTTTTGGAATGGAATGTCCTGTAGATATCTATTAAATCCAGTTGGTCTAATGTGTCATTTAGTGCCACTGTTCTCATTAATTTTCTGCCTGGCTGATATGTCCACTGATGTAAATGGGGTGTTAAAGTCCCCTACTATTATTGTATTATTATCAATTTTTCCCTTTATGTCTATTAATATTTGCTTTATATATTTAGGTGCTCCAACATTAGGTCCATGTATGTTAACAAATGTTATACTGTCTTCTTGTATTGATCCTTTTAGCATTATATAATGCCCTTCTTAGTCTTTTTGTTATAGACTTTGTTTTAAAATCTACATCGTCTGATATGAGTATTGCTACCCCAGCTTTCTTGTCATTTCCCTTTGCATTGAGTATCTTTTTCCATCCTCTTACTTTCAGTCTGTGTGGCTTCAGCTCTGAAGTGAGTCTCTTGTAGGTAGCATATGGATGGGTCTTATTTCAGTCCAATCAGCCACCCTATGTCTTTTGACTGGAGCATTTAGTCCATTCACTTTTCAAGTGATTATTAAATAAGAATGTACTTAGTGCCATTTTATTACTTGTTTTCTGGTTGTTTTGTAGTTCTTTGCTGTTCTTTTCTTCAGTCTCTTCCCTTGTGGTTTGATTATTTTCTTTAGTGTTATGCCTTTGTTCCTTTCTCTCTCTTTGTGTATCTATTGTAGTTTTTTGATTTGTGGTTACGATGGGGTTCATATATGTTCACCTATACCTGTATCTACTTGTTTTAAACTGATAGTCCTTTAAGTTCAAACAGATTTTAAAAGAGCTACAGTTTTTACTCCTCTCACGTTTTGTGTTTGTCATTTTTTACATCTTCATGTCTATCCTGTACCTGTTTGTTGTAGTTATAGTTGACTTTACAAATTTTGTCTTTTAATCTTTGCTCTAGCTTATTTAAATGGCTGATTCACACCTTTTACTACATATATACCTTTACTAGTGGGATTTATCCTTTCCTATAAATTCTTACTTCTTGTTGTAGCCTTTTCTTTTCCACTTAACAAAAACCCTTTAACATTTCTTGTAAGGCCAGTTTAGTATTAATGAACTCTTAGTTTTTGCTTGTCTGAGAAGTTCTTTATCTCTTCTTCAATTCCAAATGATAACCTTGCTGGGTACAGCATTCTAGGCTATGGATTTTTCCCTTTCAGTAATTTAAATATATCATGCCACTCCCTTCTGTCCTGCAAAGTTTCTGCAGAAAAATAAGCTGATAGACTTATAAGGGTTCCATTGTATGTGAGTCTTTGTTTTTGTCTTGCTGCCTTTAAAATTCTCTATGTTAACTTTAACCATTTTAATTATGATATGTCTTGGTGTGGGTCTCTTTGGGGTCATCTTGTTTGGCACTCTGTTTCCTGTACATAGAAATCTGTTTCCTTCAACTTCAGGAAGTTTTCAGCCATAATTTTATCAAATATATTTAAGCCTTTTTTTCTGTTCTTCTGAGACCCCCTATTATGCGAATGTTAGTACACTTGATGTTGTTTTAGAGGTCCCTTAAACTATCCTCATTTTTTTTTAATTTTGGAATTTTTTTGTTTTCTTTGTTTTTGTTTTTGCTGTTCTGATTGGGTGATTTCCATTATTCTATCTTCCTTATCACTCACGCATTCTTCTATATCACCTAGTCTGCTGGTATTTCCTTCTAGTATGTTTCTCTTTTCAGTTATTTTATTCTTCAGCTCTAACTGGTTCCTTTTTATATTTTTCTAATTTCTTGTTAAAATTCTCACTGTGTTTATATTTTTTCCCAAGTTCAGTTAGCATTCTTATTACTAATGCTTTGAACTCTTTATCTGGTAAATTATTTATCTGTTTCATAAGGGGGGTTTCCAGGGGTTTTTTTCTTTTTCTTTTGTTTGAAACATATACCTCTGTCTTCTCATTCTGTTTACCTTTCTGTCTCTATGATGTTGGGTGAAACAGTTACCTATCTCGGTCTTGATGGGGTGTCCCTGTGTGGGAACGTCCCTATGCAGTCTGCGTGTGCCCAGTGGCTTTGATGGGAGAGCTGGGTCAGAAGTGAGCATGGGTCACATCTCCTGAGTTGTTCTGGCAGCTACCACCTTGGTGGAAGGTAAGGCTGGGGATGAAGGGGCTAAAGCCCGAGCCAGGTGTGAGCCAGGGTTCTCCTGTGCTCATTGTAGTCGCTGCCCTATAAGGGTCAGGACCCAATGTGGTAGAGCAGAAGCCCTGAAGTTTGGGTCAGAGCTGGTTTCATTCCCTCTAATATGTGCACTCCCCCAGCAATGGTACCTCCACCTTAGTGGAGGACAGTGCCAGATCAAGAGGGGCTAGAGCAGACACCTGGTGTGGGCTGGGGTGCATGCTAGGACAGTCCCAGCAAACCAGTCAGAAGTCCAGGCAGTTTCCAATCTGCTGCCTCCATGCACACACTGGCAATTACCACCCTTGCCCATTCAAGGCCGGGTCTGAACCAGTTCTGCTTCCTCCAAGTGCATGCATCACTACCACTACCTCTGCCCCAGTGGAAAGCAACACTGGTGCAAAAGGGGCAGGAGCAGGTGCTCAGTGCAGGCCAGGGTGCATGCTGGGATGGTTCTGGCAAGCTGGTCAGAGTCCCAGGCAGTTTTCAATCTGCTCTCTCCATATATGTGCACTGGTAATGGTTGCCTTTGCCCTCTAGGTGTAGGTTGGCTCCATCCCCTGCAAGTGCACACTATCCTTGGCAACAGCAGATTTCTCCTTAGTAGAGAACAGTGCCAGAGCAAGAAGGGCTGGAGCAGCCTGGGGTGCACACTGGGGCACTCGTGGGAAACCAGCCACAGCCCTGGGCACTTTCAATCTGCTTCCTCCACCTTGTTCCCAGGAATAAACAATCGTGTGTACACGCTGTTCATGAGTAGAGTCTCAGTTTCTTACAGCCCTCCAGTAAGTCCCACTGGTTTTCAAACCAGCTATGGAGACTTGTCTTCTCAGTGTCAGACCCCAGAGCTCAGGTGCCCAGTATGTGTCCCGAACCCCTGACTCCCCAGGGAGGATCCCTAAGCCTGTGATATCCCCTTCATCTTCTGTGTCCCTTGCTAGGGCACAGGTCCTGGCCTGATTGTTTCTCCTCCCTTCCTACCCAACTCCATGTGGATCTTTATAGCCTTGGTTGTAGAAGAGCCTTTCTGCCAGTCTCCAGGTTTTCAGCATTCACGGGGTGGGGGTTGGGGGGGTAAGCTCAATGTCCTCCTACCCTGCCATCTTGATCTCCCTATTCCCAGATCTAGTTTGAGCCTGTACATTTCCCTGAGCATGTATGGTTGCTGTCTGATTTTCCTCATGTATGCAGTTGCTTTTTAATGCCCTAGTCTTTAATGTCTAGCTCCCAAAGGTGGAAAAAAGAGAAAAATCAACGTGGGGAGAAAAAAATGTTGGCCCTTTAATTACCCTGGAAATCACTTCAGCCTGAGTGGGAGGGGCTCACAACAATGGCAGGAGATGTAATATCAATTGCCATCACCCTATTTGCACCTCTGTGATCAGAAGCAGGACTCAGAGATCAGAGTACAGATCCCCAATATTTGAAGGACACTCATTTTTGCCCACCCTGGCTTCTGCCACCTGTATGCAGGTTGCTCCAGGAACATATGCCGAGCTGCATGCTGTGAAGCTGGGGGCAGGTAGCTTCCACTGTGCCAAGAGTTAAATTAACCAAAATTAACCACAATTTAGCATTGACACCTATTTGAAAAAATAATGACTGAAAAATTCAGATTGAAGACCTGAAGATAAACATCCAAGAAGCTCAATGAAATCTAGGTGAGATATACTCAGAGTACCTTGTTTTCTTGACTTTCTCCACATCTTCCTCTAGTTCTTTAAGCATCTTTAAGACAGTTGTTTTAAAGTCTTTGTCTAATTGATCTTCCCTCAGGTCTTTTTCAGTGACAGTTTCTGTTGATTTATTTTTTCCTTTGAATGGGCCATACTTTCCTATTTCCCCTGGAAGCTGCAAGCCTTCAATTGACTCCAGAGTTCTAAAATATTTATATCAGGCAGATTTTGCCAACGTAATTGTTGTCTAGGTGGGGAGACAGATTTTCCTGGTGCTTCCTACTCTGTGATCTTTCCATAATCCTGTGGCAAAACATTTTTATTAAATTAATTGATTGAAAACACTTCATCTTCGAAGCTTTTTCTTTTTTATCATATCCATGAAACCTTCTTAGCAAACATCAATTCATCCTTCCTATATGTGTCATTAATTTGAAGCTGCTTCCCAACAGCCTAGGTTTTACTCTACCTATACAAAGGTTTTCTAAAGAAATTGGAATACAGCATCTGTAAGCCAGCCACAAGTTTGACCAAAGCGTCCTTATAAAAACTACCAAAGTGGAGCAACAAAGAGAAAAACAAGACTCTATTTGGAACTTCTAGCAGAAAGGTCAGTCTGAAAGTGAGACTGTCCTACCCTCTAAAAGTCATCACAGGTTTGATACATTGCAGGCATTCAAGTTGATCAAAAGAAGCAAACAAGATGCCTGGGCAAGGTAAGTTTTCCATTCCCCATTTTCTGAAGTAGATTGCCTAGATCAGGAATGAAACTCTTCAGGTTCATGTATATAGCAAAGAAAAAGGACAGTTTCGATAAATCCAGGAGAGTATACCTCAAGGTTTAGAGTTTAGCAAGACAATTAGATATTTTATACCTAATATATTTATATTTATATCTCTATATATTTAAGAGGGGCTTGCAACTCTGAGTGGTGGTTATAAAAGTAACTTTAAGCTTCTAGAATTATTGCTGCGCTCCTATGCCTCATAGATTCTTTCTATACAATTTCCTCTTTGCCAAAGTACAGCCTCAGAAACATGCCTTATAACTCCAGAAGCATACCATGTCATGTCATTCTGAAATCATTGGGTCCAAAGATGGGAATCCACCATACACTCTAACTTTTGGCTCTCAATTCAGAGAACCTTAATTGGCATGAGTGACTGAGCCAGCCACTCTTCCAGGCAGGAGACAGACACAAGTTCAGTCAAATTATCCTATTGGACTTCTTTTGTTTCTGTTCCCACATTTCATCAGTGGGGAAAGATGATGAATCTGGTATATAAAGTTTCTGGAATCGATTCCTTCCGTGTTGAAACTCCTGGGTTTTAAGCCTTCTAGTGACTCATAGCTCAAGAGAACGTCAAAATCACCTGGGAAACATTTTTTAATGCCAATGCATGGAGTACAGCCCACACATTCTGATTTAATTGATCTACAGAAGGGCCCTGGTTTTTATGTTTTTGAAAGCACTTCAGAAGATTCTAATGTGTAACCATTCTTAACTGATGTTGTAGAGATTCTAAAACATTAACATACAGTAAAATCATCTAAGGAGCTTATTAAAATGCAGATTTTAATTCAGTAGGTTTGAGACAGGGCCTGAAATTTTACATTTCTAAAAAGCTCCCAGGTCATACTGATGCTACCCTTCTATAGACCACATTTTGAATTGCGAGATTCTAGAGGTACTTTTTCTACAAATTGATATGACAACACCCAGGTATATTATCCTTCTAAGCCATATATAGTGAACTCTTGTCTGTATTTTTTGCAGACTGATTGGAGGGAGGGTGTAGTGGTGCTTAACAATGGTGAAGGTGTAACAAGCACATAGACATGCTCATCCATCCATCAAATCTAAGTCATTGCTGATTGCCACCCCTGTAACACCACTACCACCTATGCCCTGCAAGAAAGGTATAGTTTTGGGGACTGAGCCTCCCAAAAGATTCTGATCAAGAGGTCAAGTGGGTAAAGCACTAGGATCCCCAGCTGTACTTTAACCAAAGCAGATTTCTGGAATACTAACTTCTTCAGCTCAGCTACAATCAATCATACCATTCAGCTCCACTCTTCCCTGTTGTCATTCTAAACTGTCATTCTAAACTATCATGCATTTTTACATTTTATAAGGAGAGACTAAGATACAAATGGAAGTGAGATTAGAGAATGGAGAGAATTTGTCAAACTGAATTATATGTAGTATGAAAATCTATAGAACAGATTGATAAAGCTCTGTTCATAAGGGGCCCTGCCAGGGCTTTTAGGGTGTCTGTATGTGTATATGTGAGTAATAGCCTGAAGACCAATATTCATTGTAATGGGATTTGACCTTAAATTCATTGCTCACTGGACATGTATACTAAAAAATTTAACTTGACAACAAATTTTATTAGATGCATTTGATGCCAGAACTGTTTAGGGCACTGACATAATGCATCAGTTTAAGTTAAAATAATAATTACATTTTCTACCCATTTTTATACAGGTAAAATGTTTCTATTTTGCTATTCTCCAACTTTATATCCTAGAATTAAATGACCTATTTTGGGGGGTAATTAAAATAGAGATGATATGACCATCCATTTGTCTTGGTATATTTTCTTTAATAATGAAAAATCAATGGAGATTTTCAAATAAAAATATCCACAAAACTTGTTCTAAAGAATATATAGTCAAATTTTGAAAGACTCTTCAAAAAGTATTAAAGTTTGTTAAATCAATCTATTTAGAGTTGCTAACTAGTTATTGCTTACATATTTGTATCTCAGATTCTGGATTCATGTACTTATCTTTCAGACTTTATATCCTATTTAATCCAATAATAAAATCCAATCATTAAATGCTTGATAAGAATATGTATGTATTTTTATGCTTTAGGCTTGTCTGCTCTTGTACATCAGCCTCTCCATGAGCACATACTGAAACCTACTGGAAGAATCTGAAACACATATAAAACAATAACTGATGCCATTCTAAACCAACCAACAGCCATCCAACCTTGCAACACAAGGGGGTCCAGACCAAATCAGCAACCCACACAGATAACTAGAGAAATATAAATGAGCCCAGCTAAGACCAGAAGAGATGCACAGTTGATATGAAGACTCAAGAATTTTGGACTTGTTATACAGTGATTATTATAGCAAGAGATAACTGGGACAGTGGACAAAAGTGAAAAAGAACCACTCATATGCTGATGACTCAAATCCATAGCTTTAAATCCATCTCTCTAGTTTACTTATTTCCCTTGAACATAGGACTCATAAATAATACTGCTTATTTTTATGTTGATAATAATAAGAACAGCAGAATCTGCTGAGCACCTATTATATGCCATGCACTGGTATGCATTTCCTATGAAATATTTCATTTAATGTTTATAACAATTGTTTATATATGGGGAACTGAGGTTTATATAAGGGAAGTATGCTCTAGCTAGTAAATGGTAGATCTAGTACTCAAACCCAGGAATTCAGCTTCACAGTCTGTGTTCTTACCCACTAGGCTTTTCTCTCCCTTATGGTCACAGCTATTGGCCAGAATGTACTGAGACAGCTCAAAGTAAACACATACAACATGGTTGGGCTCTATTCCCTCTTCAGTCATCAACAAATCTGTTTTTCCTGCTATAATTTTTCTTACTAGTAAAAATCTAAAGTAAAAGTAGGGTCATATCCTAGAGAACTCTCTCACCCTGCTTGCCTCCATATCAGTTAGTAACAAGGTCCTGTTTATTTTAACTCCTAAGTATCTCAGCTATTTCTTCTCCTTTTCAACATGCCTGTTGTTACTGCCCTGGACTACAACCTCACCATTTATTATAAGACCTTCTGGCTAATAATTCTGTCTCCAATCTGACCTCTTCCCTATTCTCTACTCTTATACTAGAATAAGCTTTCTAAAATACAACCCCCACCCTTTCTGCTTAAGATTCTCCAGTCCTCAGCATGATCTATAAGCCCCTTCATGATCTGGTCTATACCATGCTTTCAGTCATACATGTATCCATGTTCTCGTAAAGTACCTCACCTTCAGCCATCCTGAACTACTTCAGTTCCCTGAATATACTATGCTTTGTCATGGCTCCATTTCTTTAAATTTATGGATCCCCTCTATTTGCAACCTCTTTTCTCTACCCTGCTAATTATCTTGTACTTATTCTTCAAGACTACTCATGCTTCATTTCCTCTTAGAAGCCTTCATGGAAATAAATCTACCACCACCCAAACTCTACCATACCATTTCTGCAGAGGATTAGGAAAGCCAAGATTGTACATGTCCCTATTATGGTTCTTATCACACTGTATAGTCATTTGTGGTTGTCTTGTCTGTCTCTCTACACCAGACTGAGAGCTCCTGAGTGCAAACACACACCTTGTTCATCATGGTGTTCTCAACATCTGACACATGGCAGATATTCAATGAATACAATCTGGATGAAAGAATGAATAAATGCATGAAGCATCTTCTTTATTTTCCTACTCAGTCTAGGAACAAAATTCATTGGTTAATGAAATTTTAGGAAGGAGTTCTTAAAAGGAATAAGGAAGCATTTAAGTAAGAATGGTAACTAAATGCAAAGGAAGAGTCTAATGAAATCTCTCCTTATCACTCTCTAAGGTGGTAACTCCTCGAACACAAAATACCTCTGAACAATTCTGATGCTAGATCAAGAATTTATGACAACCATATATATTATTCTTTGTAAGTCCAAAAAGAACCATAATATTAAATATACCCTTGTATGACAAATATGTAATTCTTATATTTCTCTTATCTATAAAATATTCCTTGCAACAATATAGTATTCTTCCCCTCCATATGGAGACACATACAAACTCTGATTATGTTTTGTTTACTGAATAATCAGTCTCATTTAAAAGTGCATGGAACATAACAAACATAACACTTTGTTTTATTAGGAAACAAAAGCAACTAAACAATCATCTTGAAAGTCTTTGAAGAAAAAGGGATTACAGTTAACTCTTTATTCTGGCATAACAATATTCTATAACACAAAACTAAAATATTCAAATAAGGCTTTCCCTGTGAGCCTTCCCCAGATGTGGGCTCTTCAGAAGCTTTGCCCACTATGGAGAATACAATCCAGCCACTTCTTTATGAGGAAAACTAAGTATCACTTAAATGCATTTAGTCCAAATAGTCATTTCACTATTATATTCTGTAAAATAGTTTATTGAAATCAAAGTAATATGAGAGACTGAAGCAATTATTTAACGATATTTTCTGGAAAATAAAGCAGATTTTAGGAGAATATTTACTATATACACATATAGTAAATATATATATATATACACATATATATGTATATATACACACACACAAATATATACTGTATTGTGTCCTAAACATGGATAGATAATGCTTTTTTGCTTCATTTATATCACCTACTGCAATTCTTTCAATCCTATAAATTAGGTCAAAGAGGGTCTATAGTAAGACCCTATTTAGCCACATTGTAGTGACTAAAAAGCAATAAAATAGTTGAATTCCAATGTGCAGGCAGTGTTACATTTGTCACAGGTTACTCGTGTCTTATCAGTGGTTTTCAAGGCCTTAAGAGTAATAAGTTAATTTTATGCACTAAGGTAGGACCAACAGGAAAGATTTTAAAAAAGAACACACAACTGTGTACCCTTCAAATTGTACTCTGTAGGCCTGCTTTAATTAAGGCCAACTCTGTACATAAATATCACTGAAGTTCACATGCTATTTATCTTGGGTTCACCAAGTAACCAATATTGAGTAAAAATATTCAAAAAAGCACATCAAAAAATGTCACTTGTAGAAAAAGTTATCTTATAATGTGTCTTTGTTTTTGAGTATACATACATACTTTCTAGACCCATAATTTTGGACGATTAATAATCTAAATAACTGCAAAGTTACAAAGGAATGAGTTTAATTGTTACATGAGATTAATGTTATCAGCACCTGACTGGCATCTACTTTATTTCCTCCTATACTTAGTAAACACACTACTATAATCCTCATGTGTATACTAGGACACTCCAGTGTTCTACTGGGATTCTTCCATAAATTCACTATATCATGATCTGAGTGCTAGTCAGATCTTACTGCTTTATATTTGACTAAGTATGATAATGCTTCAGTTGATCAAATAAATCAGATTTGGATGTTGTCACCTATAGGGAAAAAACAGCTCTGTCTACACTTTATGAGAGTTGAGTGTCCTAGACATAATATTCATTTCTGAGATTGTATCAATATTTTAGAAAATTAATATCTACTACTCCAGATTTATTAAACACATTCAATGTTTTGATTCAACTCATGTGTCACATACCAGTGTGGAATTGTTAGAGCCATGAGTAATCTATGGAGTGATTAATGAAACAGGCTGAATATTAAATCAGCAAGATATGTACTTTGTCATGTTAGAAAAAGCTTTTACTTGTTAGGGAAACTTATTCAAAATGAATATTTTTAGGTCCTTCTCCTGGCATGTTTAATTTCTTAGATCTGGGGTATATCTTCCGAGGCCAAACTAGCACCAATCTGTGAATCAGCATTGGGGAAAACACTGATATAAAATGTGCTGATCAAGGCTGTAGAGATAGTCAGGAGCCAGGATATGAAAGTCTTGGTAGACTAGTTGTGATGATTAATTTTATGTGTAAATTTCTTAGTACAGTGCCTGGCACACATTAAATGCTCGATAAATGTTAAATATTTTTGCTCTTTTCATTTAAAGTCAAAATTCATATTTTAATTAAATCTCCATAACAAAGTGAAATGGAGTATGCTGAATTTTATCAACTAATTTCCCATACAGTGTATTTTTTCTTTGGACTGGGGGTAGGCAGGCAAATTTCAGTCAGTTTAATCTGTTATGTGTATGAGAACAATCTGGGGCCCCTATATTTAACCAGATGTCCTTTCATTTACATAGAATTTCCCATAAAATATGTGCACAGGACTAAGTTCTACTAATTGGATCACATTCCTAACATGAAGCACAGGAGAGTGAAAGAAAATGGATTTTGGAATATTTTGCACTTTTTTTCAAAAATCCCAGCTCTGGCATTTGAGAGCTGTATGACCTTAATCTTTCTGAAACTCAGTTTCCTCATTTTTATACATACCTCAAACAACTGTTAGGTGAATTTAATTATTCTGCATATAAATCATGTGTCTGAAATATATAGTATGCATTAAAGGTTAGTTCTCTTTATCTTTGCTCCTTTTCCTAATCCCTAATATAAGCCAGTAAATTAGAATTTGTTCAGTTTTCAGTGAAATTTTTTCACATATATCTGCACCAAAACATCAAGTAATTTAGAGTTTCTATTTTAAAACACTTTATTTTATACCCTTAACACACATCTTCAAAACTGAGTGTTATCTTACAGTTTCATGTTTATGTCACTGGAAGTTGTGTCTGAGTGAAGCTGGCAGATTCAGATGCATTTGGAACATATATTCTAGTACACTGAAAACCTAGAATATAAATTAAGAAAGGAAACCTATTTTGTATTAAGATGTGAAGAATGTGGGGATTTTAAAGGATGGCATATACATCCATGGTTAAGAATGAGGGCTCTAAAATCAAACTTCCTGTGGTTAAGTCTGAACTCTTCCACTATTGTCTGTAGCTTTGGGCAAGGTACTCTTCCTCTCCGAGCCCCAGTTCAGGGAAAATGATAATAATTACCTTATAGGATAAGAATTAAGTGAGATAATGCAATGGAGCACTCAATAAATTAATTATAGTGATACTCTCAGCATAACACTATCCTTGTTTTAGTTACAAAACTATAAATGCTAGCGTCACAAAAATACAGTTTGAATTCTCTCATAACACTGGACACTACCCTTCTAGGATAAGCTTTCTCAGTCCTTCTCCAGAGTACTGATAAGTTATCATTGCCCTTTCTACTTTACACTTATCATCAGAAGAACTTCCTCCCCACAAAATTACCCCTTGCTCCCTCCCCAGCCTTCTTCCTAGCCCTTTACCATGCCCCCTTTAGAAGAACTGTTCCATTGTAAATCAATCCTCACACTTCCAAGTATTCACAGAAGGCTTTGCCTTAAATAAAACTTGTTTTTCCTGCTGTAACATTTTGGAGAATTTGTTCTACCAACCATCTCTCTATATTTCAGGCATTGGAGGCAAAGTTAGCATGGATCAAAGTCTTTTGTCACTTCAAGACTATTATTCTTCCACTTTGATAGAGAAACCCCTATTTTTTCAAGGTTCGTAGTATCCACCCTCTACGCAACCTACCATGTGCAGACCTCCTAGCACATGGCTTTGCTATTTAAGGTGTTTAACACCAGGCCTCCAACTCTTCTGTCTTTACAGGATCATCTAAGGCCAGATGTAAATCACTCAGCAATTTGATCATTGATACTCTTCTCCCTCTTATCTCAAAAGTTTCCACCTGTCTTCTACCATAGGAACCTACTCTCATGGTCACATTCTGGACCTCACCATTCATCCAACAAGCATGCATTAAGGACCTTCTGCATGCCCAGCACTTCTGAGTACACAGCAATGATCCAAACTGACAAAAACTCCTGCTCTCCTGGAACTTGCTTTTACCAAGGGCTGCTCTAACCACAATGTTCTCACATCCTTTCCCAAGTATACCTGTTTGCTGTCTTCTCTGATATCTCTGAATATTTAATAAGGCCTTAATTTTCTTCCAGGCTAATGCCTCACCATGGCTTTACTTTCTTCTCTAGCTTCTATATGGTATTAAGGCTTTGATCATTGTCTCATTATCTTATCAATGTTCCTTGTCCCTGGGCCACTTCTAATCCACTGATTCACTACTTTAGTTCAATTCAAGTATATGATCCCTTTGCCACAGGCTGCAGGGTCATGCTAGGGGGAAAAAAAAATCACAGACCCAAGCCTACCATTGCAAAATTAGTGTCCAGTTTCAGATAGGGTTTCAATGGAGCAGGGCAGATGATTTTTTATTCATATTTTTAGGTCCTTAAGGTATTATTAACTTCATCATTTTACTCAAAGACCCTGTAAATCCTTAAAACTCTTATCTCTGAACCAACGGCCCTTCTTACTATTTTGCAAGAATATGAAATCACTCAACAGTAAGTTTACTACTTGCAGTTATCCATACCTGCGTCCACTTATATTTCCTTCATTCACTCAACAACTATTTATTAATAGCCTACCATGTTTCAAGATCTATTCTAGGACCTTAGGATACATCAGAGGATAAAATGAAAAAGATGTGTGTCCTCATGTAACTTACATCTAGCAAGGAAAATGGACCATAAGCAATGACCATGATTTATTATACACACACACACACACACACCATTGCTTATTGATTACACTACCTGTAAATATTTCCAAAATTAAAAAATTATCTTGCAATAGCAGTGTAAAATAATAATGAAGAAATTCCACATAACTACATCTGGGGAATTTAAGGTAACGTATTTTTTAATTTTTTTAAACTGAAACATACTTGATTTACAATATCATGTTAATTTCAGGTGTACAGCACAGCAATTCAGTTTATATACATATATTTGTTCTATATATACATAAGAATATATATATATATTCTTCAGATTCTCTTCCCTTATAGGTTATTACAAAATATTTAGTATAGCTCCCTGTGCTATGTAGTAGGTCCTTGTTGGTTATCTATTTTATATATAGTAGTGTGAATATGTTAATCCTAACATCCTAATTTATCCTTCCCCTCACCCCCTTTTCCCCTTTGGTAACCATAAGTTTGTTTTCTATGTCTGTGAGTATCTTTCTGTTTTGGAAATAAGTTCATTTGTACCTTTTTTTTTTTTTTCCAGCTTCCACATATAAGCGATATATGATATTTATCTATCTGGCTTACATTACCTTCATCATTATGGGGAATGGATTAATTGTTATATGTAATCTACCCTCCTGGACAGAATAACATTGTTTTTTCTCAATGAACAAAAGAAACATTGGAATCATCCTATTATCTTAACCTTCTTTGGGATTCAAGAGCAACTTAAATCTAAAGTCACAAATCCCTAACAACTACATTGGAATCATCCTGTGAGTCAGAAAGAGTCATGCGCCTCACTTTTGGGCAATACTCATAGTGTAATAATTTCTACCTTCAGTTAGAGAATATGCCTCAAGTATACAACAGAGTAGGAAGAAAATGAGGATGAACAGCACCATACAGTTTCCTCAGCAACCTAGGTACGCTGAGAAATGGCACAAACAAGAAGTCTTTTATGAGCAGTACAATCCTGGTAGTGTAGATTTTTCTGGATATAAGACCCTTAAGTTCTTGTTATGCCAACAGCCTTCTTTTGAATAAGAGTCTGAAAGTGATTTTGTACACTTACGTTGCAGTGCTTTGTACCATTTTATCCTGTCCCCTTGGTATAACAAATTAGGTCAGGGCATGATGCATAAACTAAATCAGTTATCTATGGGATCACCAATGACCCCAGAGAGCCTGTATAAAAGCTCTGTCTAAGGCCAACCCAGAAAGATAGTTTCTTAGGGATTTGGAGTGTAAAAGATGATGGTAGAAATAAGATAGAGACATAAATACAGAGATAAAGATAGAGGTAAGGGATGGGGTGGGGGGTGAAGAGAGATAGAAAGAGAAAGACCAAAGGGTGCTATTTGGTAGTGGCAGGAAAAGGCGAATGAGTGATAGGGAACATTTTCTTGATAGAGTGTAGAGGGCTAGAAGAGAAAGAAGGAGATCTTTGCTGCTAAAGGGTCAATAAGACTATTGGGCCATTAGAGTTGTTTGTACCCTCAAACCCATTCTAATGTTCCAGGAGGAGCATATATCTGGCTGAGCTACATTCTCTGCAGCCCTCCATTGACAAAACAATAAGAGCCAAACAAAACCCCAGCTCTATCCAGTAGCTATGCTTTAGATAAATATATGCTAGGAGCCACATTGGGGCTTTCCAAATTTAGGTCTGAAGCAAAACAGTGGGAGAGAATAAGAACTTTCCATGCACCTTAAATATTAAGAAATACCTATCCTAAATACTTGGGCCCCATTCAAAGATGAAAAAACAAAGTAGAAAACAAAGAACCTATGAAAATAACATCACAGTATAAAGGAAAGGAAGCATGTATTTGAAGATTCAAAGGACAACCCTATATCTAAAAATCTATATAGATACAGATGGTTTTTAACCAAATTCTCAGGTTGTGATAAATATGAAATTAAATTGTTTGCAGTTGCGTTCAGCTAAGTAAGCATGATGGTGTGCCCTTTAAGGCAGAATCTTTCTTGCAATTTTTGTTGTTATCATTGGTTATTATTAGTAAAAGAAACTGCCATTTAAAATTTACCACTGTATCTAGTGTTCCAAAGAATAAGTCAACTTGAAACAGACAACCTTTATTAAATTATTTGGGCTCTTCATGGGCCTCCCATCTCAGAACACAGCTCACTCTCACCTAATGAGCTTCACTTGTCCCTCAATATTCTCCTATGAGTGAAAAGTGCTTATATTCATTTTTGAAATCCATTAATTTTAATGGAAATTATTATGATGCATTCTATCTCAACCCAAGATACCAAAATAATTTCTAGTTAGAAAAATATATTAAATGAAAAAAATATAAATTGCAAGTAAATAAACACAATTGAAAGTAAATAAACACTATATACAATATGGTTTCTTTCCCCTCATTAAAAAGTACAATATGTTTTTAAAGAGATATTTGCTAAAGAAAAGAGTCTTGATAGAAGATGGTGGGTGATAGAAGAGGTTGCAAGGAAATCATCCTTTGTAGGTGAATTATTCTTTTTGTGCCATATTCTTCACAAATGTTTAACTTTTCTAGGGCTCATGATTGCTTTGTACTCAAACTTCACTTAAAAATTAAGGTATTGAACAGAAAAAACAACTTTTGAGCCAAATTAAGGCTAAACAAGATGGTGCTTTGAAACACACATAGGGCATGTGCATTCAGCAAATAGATGATCACAGAAGATGCTACCCTTCTATCCCTCCTGCTTGACATAGTTATGCAAAGCCAAACACAGTGGGTACACAATTCAAATTTGTCCTACATATTATTCTCTGAATAAAAACCATGTGCCAAGTAAGTTGGTAAGTGTGCCTGTCTGAAACTATAATTAAAAAAAAATCATATTTCGTGTCACATTTATTAAAGTGTAGTGCTGTGAGAAAAAGTCATTATGTTAAATCAGTGGCAAAAAGCCATTAATCTAACAGTTTTATGTGCCCTGAGTCTATAAAATTCAATGTTCTTACCTTGGTCTCAACTCATGTACATTATCTGGCCCTGCATACTTCTCCATCCTCATTTGTATCACTCTTCCTCTTACTCACTCTCTCCAGCCGCCCTGACTTCCTTTTTGTTCTTCCAATATGCCAACCATGTTTGTCAAGTGTTTGCAATGGCTGTTATCTCTGCTGAAAATGCTCTGTACTGCACGTATTAGCATGGCTTATTCTTTACCTCATTATCTATCTTCATTGACAGAATGCAAGCTCCTTGAAGACAAAAACTTTTTATCACTGCTCTGGCACACAGTAAATGCTAAACAAATATCTGATGTTGTTGAATGAGTGAACAAGTGACATGTCTCTATGAAGATATTAAGCAAAACAGCAGTCATTGCCCTAGAAGAAGGGTGTAACATGGTAAGTTTTTTGCACATTGGTTTTGTTTTGCTTGAAGGTAACCACACTGCCCATACCACCTTGAATAACAGTGTTTGAGAATAGCTGGGAAGATGTGAGCAAATCTAAACAAGTAATCAAGGAGCTTTAAAAATGTACAAACCTCAGAAATAACATAAATCATTCACAAATATTTTTTTATATTCCTATGAAGATCACCTGGCTTTCAAAAAACTCTCTACTGAGAATTGCTTTTCTGCATTAAGTCTTCATAAAATTACAAAGAAACCAATACTCTTGTATTTTTGTAAATAAGCCAATTTAAAAAATACATTTTAAAGTTGTATTTTTGGAAATCTATTGCTCGTTAAAATATTCACTTGCCTTTCATTAAATATTAAAATATTTCATTTGTATTCTGCGATTGTAGTGACTAAACTATAATAACATTTGTATAACTATACTACATGCTTATTTCTATGTTATCCATGTATTGGGTTGGCCAAAAACTTTGTTCAGGTTTTTCCATAACATCTTACAAAAAAATCCGAATGAACTTTTTACTCGTTTTATCTTCACAATCACACTGCTGCAGGAAGTACAGCTACCATATCCCTATTTCGCATACACAGAAACTAAAGCTAGAAGAGATTATGCAATTTAATAATGGGAACAAGCCAGGAGTAGAAGATATACACATGACTTCTGGGCCACTGCTCATTCTTCCATTCCTAAATCCATTCCTTAAAATGCTCTTAGAAAATCAGTGGTATTTCCAGCAAAGAATTATAAAGCTTGAAGCTAGTAATCATATCCTCATTAGAGAACCCATTTTTAGCTTATCAGGCTCTGTGGCCACAGCCTTACCCCTTACAGCTTTTCAAAGCAATCCCTTGCAAATTGCTTGTTTGCCCTGTATTTCTTCCAGTGTAAGAGGTATTATCAGCAACTCCATGCACGCATCATATAACGTGAAACTGCAGAGCTCAGTATGTCTCTAGGTAGCTACAACTGAAATGAGGAAAATCCACCAGTAGAAACAAACTGAAATAGTCTTCTCATTCTATGAAATTTTTTTCTTTTTACAAATACAATGTTCTCTTATATGGTATAGCCCAGCAAGTGTGGATTTTTAAAATTACTCATCATACTAGCAGGTCTGGCTTCCACAGAAAGTCCAAGTTAAACTTTACAGGATTATTCACTTCAATCAGGGTTGATCATGAATCTCATATACTATGCTTTATTTACACATAAAAATTGCCAATGCTGTCAATAAGAAAGAATACTAGCCAGAGCTCTGCACAAGATTTTTTTTTTTTATTGTGTGGAATATCAAATTCAAACCCTGGTGTGTGTATCTGATGGTAAGTTTGTGTTTATATTTTCTACACTAAAACTAAATTGAATGTATTTTAACATGTCAATTTAATATCTGCAGAAATTTTGTAAGCAAGGTGATATCTAAGCCAGATAACTCCCCTGGAATTTGACAGAAGTATTTAGGCTATTCTCAAGCTACTGGTAAAACTAATTTCTTAGCCTCTATGGGTGACCCTGCCTTGCCTACGTTGTACTCTATGATAATAAGCTTTAACTGCCACATAGGAGTATTTGGGAGGATTGAATATCATCTTAACACATTTAAATTATTAGAGGATGTTCCTGGCATATAGTAGGCACTTAAAAATATTAGCGGGGCTTCCCTGGTGGCGCAGTGGTTGAGAATCTGTCTGCTAATGCAGGGGACACGGGTTCGAGCCCTGGTCTGGGAGGATCCCACATGCCGCGGAGCAGCTGGGCCCGTGAGCCACAACTACTGAGCCTGCGCGTCTGGAGCCTGTGCTCCGCAGCAGGAGGGGCCACGACAGTGAGAGGCCCGCGCACCGCGATGAGGAGTGGCCCCCGCTCGCCGCGACTAGAGAAAGCCCTCGCACAGAAGCGAAGACCCAACACAGCCATAAATAAATAAAAAAATAAAAAGAATCTCAGTTCTGTAAGTAAACTAATCAGAACATGTGGTTAAAAAAAAAAAAAAATATTAGCTTTTCTTCAAATTGTGCAATACTGAATTCCCAACAGGATACAGTATTTATCTACCTTTCCTTCAGAAATAATGGATAATTATATTAAATAAACATTTATATATTATAATTATCTTCTCTGTATCTCCTAATTCCTTTAGGAACCCCAGTTTTTTAATTTCAGTGATCATCACTTCCCTGAGCTTCACGTATTTGTATATTCAACTTTCAACCAACATCTCTACTTGGTATCTACTAGATATCTCAGTGTTAACATGACTCCAACGGAATTCTTAATTTCTTTACACCTTCTGCTCCTTCCCCAAGTCTCTTCTCAGTCAATGACATCCACCTGGTTACTCAACCTGAAAACACAGGAGTCATCCTTGATTCCTCTTTTTAATCTAGAGACCACATTGCATCTATCGGCAGGTATCAGGTATTGTTGGCTCTACTTTCAAAATTTATCCCAAATGTGGTATCCTCTCCACTGGCATCATCTAGTCTAAACCACCATCTCTCACTTTGAATATAGCTAAAACCTCAGTAATGTTTTCCCTCATTCTTCCTCAACTCCATACAGTTTGTTTCCTCACAAAAGAGACTCCATGTTTTTGTTAAATGAAAAGCAGAAGTTTACATATTCACTATAATAACTACATCACAATAAATGGACTAGGATAAAATAAGTCAAAATGTGCATAATAGGTGTTATTTTTCCTAGATTGTTTTATTTTCCAAAGTTTTCACAATAATTTTATATTAACTTTATAATTAGAAAAATATTTTAGGAAAATTTTAATTAAAATCAAACTGAAAAAATGTATGAAAACAATTCGATCCTTTTTGTAGCTCTTGAAAGCACATGAGAATACTATACTGTTTCTATTATTTATTGTATTTGAGTCAATTAATTTTTATTAATTTTTATGCTTCTATGTATACAGCTCTACATTGACAATAATGGACATAAATGTAGATAATGGTACTTCTCTAACCTCAAGACATTTTAAAAGAACCACTAAAAAAAATACATCTTTCATTCTATGTTAATTTTACAGATATTACTGTGTTGTGGTGATGAAGATTTATAAATTCTCCAATGATTTGGGTTCAAATTATTCTTAGACCTATTATCTGCATTAAATGCATAAGGTTATCTTCATGAATTATAGATATGACCTAATTCTTTTGGGGACTTATTCTACATAAATATGAATACTCCTCCAAAATGTCATGTATCTTGAAACTTTCCTTCTACCTCCTTTATTATTTTTATCCTTGCTAGATCTTTTCCATTAACACTGAGCTGCAGCTATTACATTTTTTTTTTTCTGTACTAGGAAGGGTTAAATTTCTATAATTTTTAAATTCTTGTGATATGCTCAGTCTTACAAAATTTAATCTTATGTACACATTCATATTCCAAATCTATAAGCATAACTACAAAAATGATGACATTTAAGGAACAGCTGCATTGATATTAACAGTGCTGCTTGATATTTATATGTAAGATTATTTAAGGGGACTGGAAGTGTCATTCATATTCATATGCTAAGCCACAACTTGCCCTTCTAAAAAAATTAGTCTATTGTTCCTTTGCATTGCAAGTCATCTTGTAATTACAGCACCCTACTAACATGAGCTTTTGCACTATTTGAAAAGGTTTCTAACTATTATCTTGGGAATGTTCTGTACTGAATGGTTGTATCCTTGACATTTTGCAAAGTAGATTTGTAAAATGGTGATTTCAATGTAGATTACTTGAAATTATGGTTCTTAGTAAGTTTTAAAATCTACATTTATAAATAAGATTAACAAATGCATAAGGCAAATACTATCTATTTGTCACAGATACAGTGTCCCACTTGGGAAGTAAGATGTTGTTGCTTATGTAGATACCAGCGATTATTTTCACATTAACAATTTAAACTGAGTTTAATCAAATATGATATATGCTTATTATTAGAAAGTAATCCAGTCATGCAGGAGTCTCTGCAAGATATAAAGTGTTAGCCCCACCTTCTAATTCTTTTGTAGTTCTATTTTTTACATTTATATCTTTAATCCATTTGTGTCTTTAATTTTTTTTTTTTTTTTTGGTATGGTGTGAGGCAGAGATATAAATTTACAGCATTCCAAATTCATAGTCTATCTGGCAATACTGTTGTTTGATTGTGGTCCTTTTCCTGGATGCAACTCCCTCCCTCTGATTTTCAGTAAAATGAATCCAGATTTCCAAATTTCTAATCACTTCCAGATTTCCAGTCCTTGCATGGCACACCGTACTGCACACCACGCTGGGCTATTTACTTCCTTAGGATTATTTATGACAGAATCACAGGCTATTTCTTCTGCTCTCTTGGCTTGCAATAGCTTTTAATCAGCTCACTGTTCTAGCACATCTTGTTTTTGCTGATGCCATAACATTTTAGATGTTCAACAGAGGGGTCAATAATGAAATGTGATTAAATTGCTTCCTGCTCCACCCTCTACCATTTATTTTCTGAATCACAAAGATATAGAGGGAGGAAAATGATGTGGTAGAAAAAAATCAGTTTTGAAGTTCTGCTATTTAAGTTATTTTCTTATTGATGAACTTCCCTGGACAGGTTGCTCTAAATTAGCAGGTTTTAGATATTTTTCTATCAAAATAGGTATTTTACTTTTTATGGACAATACCCATCCAATTTCCTTCATGTTAAATGTAAACCTCCCCCCTTTTCTCTGTCATCCAAAGAAATATGGAAATGAGCGAGAATTATGTTATCACTAGATTAACCTTGAAATAGCTATAATTTAATGAAACTAATTTATTGATAAATTCAGGTACCCAATTATTTATTAAAAATTATTACCTGTTACAGATTATTTGTCAATTTGTCTAGATGATCTCCAAGGTCCCTTTATCTCTAATATTAAAGATTCTATAAAACACATCCATCTTAGTCATAAGATAATAAAAAGTAGCTATTCTCTGAAGGTTGCTTAGGCTTAAGCTGTTAAACTAGTCATGCTACTTAGGTTAACTTAGTCCATGAAAAGTGAGTGGTGCTATCCTTGTCAGGATCCTCATTACTCTGATCCCATACAAATGATATTAAATTTTCTGTTGATCACTTGGTTGATACAAGAAGCCTGTTCATCTATAGCCTAACGCAAATTCAAAGAAACCTATCAAAAAAAAAAAATGAAGACCTCCTTTGGGTTCCTGAAAGGAAAAAACATTCAGGTACAAGGTCCTCTTATAAAAACCGTAAAGTTATTTTACTGTCCTTTGCCTTAATGGGCAAGCATAGCTGTGCAGCATAATCTTACCTATGTGTGAGTTTGTAATGTGAACAGGATCATGCATAAAGATAGAAATTAATCTTTCTTCCTCACAATCATTCATAACCAACTGCTGAATATACATCTTTCGTTTTCTTATGCTCAGCATCCCCAGAAGAAAGCAAGCTTTGGAGTTGTAATAATTAAAAACACTGTCTTTTCTCTAGGTATCCTTCATAGAAACCATTCACTATTTTGATGGGCAGATATTATGTTCCAGTCAAGAGGCAGAAAACTTGTAGAAAGGTTTACACATTGTCTAAGTTCCAGACACATGGAGAACCCATTAGAATTTTAGTATAGCTTCAGGTTTCCCTGGAAAGCTTGATCCTTTCAATAAAAAAGCAATGATGAGCCTTTCCTCTTTCAACAGGTCTTTCAGTTATAAAAGCATCAACTTCAAGAACTAGGCATTAATATTGCTAATGAATGGCTATTATGGTTAAGTTTCCAATTCAGTTAAAACTTATATAACACTGGTCTTTTCTCTGCCCTCTCATGTGACCATTGAGTTGTTATTCTTTGTAGTACCTTTCATCTGCAATAATTCAACTCTTTCACCTCTCCTTTTAGACTCTCCACCTCATTTACAATTCTATCTCTGAATAGATTTATCCTCCTTTGGTACTATATCTTAATTTCTTTCTGTCTCTTCATATATCAGATCTTGCTATTGACAGTCCTGCTTTATTCACTGAATGTTATCTTTATATGCTACTTGAGCTACATGTGTTGTTTTTTTAATTTAACAACCCATTCAGTTGCTGTGAAGCTGGTCCCTAAATGGTACAGTACTTGAAAAATATTTTTTCATTCAATATTGAACAAAAACTAATTAAAGTCTATTTTTATAACACTGACAAATGTTAAGAATATTTAGCTATTAATCCTGATGTGGACAATACCTCCTAGCATTTAATACTTCAGGAAAAATTCCAATTTTCATAATTAAAACAGTACATTTTACAGATGAATTACAATAGAAAACAGCATGAAAATTTCTAAAGTTTCCTGTACATCTAATTACAAAAAACACAACTATTCACTGTTAAACATTAGAACTTGTTGTCATGACAAAAATCAGTGGCTACAAAGTACTTAGTGTCTTACGATTTGGTCTCATTTCTCATAATTCTCTAGAAAACAGTTTCTGATAGCTCTTATAATGACTACATTTATTATCTCAGTACAAGTTAACCCAGATAATGTCACAATTCTTAAAATATATTAACACATTGCAACCAAAGCAAACAGCTATAAATTTAACTTTGTCTCTTTGTAAATCATTTCTATATTCACTTGACAACTAACAGTACTCAACACAAAGGAAAAATTAAAAAATTTTCATATGTAATGTGAAAAATTTAGTTGTACAGTCCCTTGTCTAATGAGTGCATGTGTCCAGATATAGAGTCATTAATACCACCATTCCTTTTCATGGAAGAAGATGAATCTATGTAGTCACCATCATTATAATCCTCACTTGGAAATATCTAGAAGGCAGACTGAGAAAAATGTGCACTGAACTGGAACTCAAGACAACTAGTTTTTAATCTGAGCTCTGCTAATAAATACCTACATGACATTCAAAAAAAATCTTGATATATATGGACCAGTTTTCCAGAATGTACAATAAGTAATCCAGGGAGATTGTGCATGTGGCCAAGGTGGCTCCCTCTGGGGAGTGATTTCAGTAACTTTACACTGTGGAGAAATGAACTCCAGTAAAATATTCTAGTCAACTATGGTAGGCAGAATAATGTCTCCCCACAGATGGCCATATCCTGAAAACTGTGACTATGTTAGGTTATAGTGCAAAAAGGCATTAAGTTTGCAGATAGAATTAAGGTTGCTAATCAGTTGGATCTGAGATGGGAGAGTCTCTTATATTATCCAGGTGACCAAATGTAATAAGGGTCCTTATAACATGGAAGAGGGAGGCAGTAAAGTTAGCATTAGAGTGACAGAACATGAGAAAGGCTTGCTAGCTATTGTTGGCTTTCAACATACAAGAGGACCACAAGTCAAAAACTATGGGCCAAATCTAGAAACTAAAAAAGGCTAGGAAATAGATTCTCCTCTTGAGCCTCCAGAAGGAACTCAGCCAAACTGTCACCCTGATTTTAACCCAGGGAAAATCATTTGACTTCTGACCTCCAAAAAGTTTGATAATAAATTTGTTTTAATCCACCAAGTTTGTGATGATTTATTATAGAACAATAAGAAATAAATACATCATCATTAAATAAACAGCAGCATAACAAATACTAAAGATGGAAAAGGAAAGTCAGTTTCCAAATTACTACAATGTATTAATAAAATGTCCACTTTTCAGTAAAAATTAGAATATATGCAAAGAAATAGAAAAATGTGACCCATACACAGGAAAAACAGTGGGCAACAGAAACTGTGAGAGGCCCCAGATGTCACATTTAATTGACATAGGCTTCAAAGAAGCTATTATAAACATGTTAAAAGAACTAAAAGGAACCACTTAAGAAAAGGAAGATATGAAGACAATGTCACAAATAGAGACTAAAGAATCAAATGGAAATACTGCAGTTGAAAAGTAGAGTAACCCAAAGGGGGGAAAAAATCACATAAAGAGATCAATAGTTTATTTGAATTGGCAGAAGAAAGAATCAAGAAACAAAGACAGATCAATAGAGGTTATACAATATGAAGAATAGAGAAAAAGGTTGTAGAAATGAACAAAGCCTCAGAGAAATATGGGACACCATTAAATGCACCAACATATACCTAATGGAATGTACTAGCAGGAGAGTAAAGAGAAAAAGCAGGAAAAAAATTTAGAAAATTAGTAACTGAAAATGTCTCAATTTGATGAAAAACATTAATCTAAATATCCAAGAAGATCACTAAACTCCAAGTACTTGTTTTATGTTGATTTTAGCCTATCAACAGTGATGCTATCAACTAGGGTTGCCTGGGGGCACTCATCTGGGCCCGTACTACCTGTGATGAGGCCCCACAGCCATTTCCCTGACTAGAGCCAATGTTGTGACTGGACCAGCCCTTGTGGTTTCTATGACTGCAAGATGCACCTCAGGAACAAACATCAGGGAACTTTGGAAGAAAAAAAAAAGGTTTATTACTCTCAGGTCCCAAAGGATACCGGGCACACCTGGAGCCACACCTGGGGCCACACAGTGAGGTCCCAGGTAGAGAGAAAAAGAGAGCACAGAATTGGGGTTCTGCCTTTATTGGGATTGATGGTGGAGTGCTGAGGGGTTTGCAGGTTTGCTTTGTTGGTAATTTTACAACAGAAGAATGGGAATTAAATTGCATGAAGGCAAACACAGGGTGTTTGGTCAGTTATCCAGGTCACCCATGGCTTTCTAAAAGGGGAACTTTGAGTGGGGCAGCCTGGTGCTTTATTTAGTTGTGTAGAAAGAAATTATGTTTATTCAAAAATGAATGTCTTTGAAATGAATGCCTCAGTGATCAAAAGCTTAATGTCAGGCACTGACATTATAATCAAAAAAGCTGAATGTCAGATTACACTACAGTAATATAAACACAAAGAACCACATCCAGACACATCATACAAAATATGCTGAAGGCCAAAGTCAAGAGAAAATTTTGATAGCACAAGAGAAAAATCACTTGTCACATACAAAGAAACCCAAATATGGTTAACAGCTGACTTGTAATCAGTAACAGTGGATGTCAGAAGACAGTGGAAAACATTCAAAGTACTTAAGAAAAACTGTCAACCAAGAATCTAATAGCCAACAAAACAATTTTCAAAAAAGAACGTGAA
Organism: Eubalaena glacialis; assembly: GCF_028564815.1. NCBI lineage: Eukaryota > Metazoa > Chordata > Mammalia > Artiodactyla > Balaenidae > Eubalaena > Eubalaena glacialis. The sequence goes on along the minus strand of NC_083716.1, from coordinate 174,648,396 downwards.
ATAAAGACTTTTACAAAACAAAAAACTGAAATAAAGGAAAATCTTAAGACTGAAAGCAAGTGACACTGAGATTAATTCAAATCCACATGAAAAACCAAAGAGTACCAGTAAAGGTAATTATGTAATTATAAAAGACAATTATAAATGAATATTTCTTCTCTTATTTTAAAAAGTTTATAAAACAATTCATTTATAATTGTATTCTTGGAACTATAATATATAGAAATGTAATGAATTTTTTCAATAGCACAAAGAAGGTAGGTGGGAGGAACACTGTATTAGAGTAAATAAATTACACCACATGGTAATATGAATCTACAGGGACAAATGAAGAAAACCCAAAATGGAAAAGAGTTTAATACAACAAACTATGAATATATATTTCATTTTCCTTCTTATCTCAGTTTTCTTAATTGACAAAATTATACAGAGTAGTAAAATTATACAAAGTAGTAAATAAAATAATGTATTGTTAGGTAATATACAGATGTTATATGTGTAACAGCAAAACAAGGGGAAGAGGGAATAGAGCTATATAGGAAGAACATTTCTATGTATCACTAGAATTAAGTTAGTATAAACATAGTAGATTTTTATAAGATATATGATAAGCCCTAGTGCAACAAATAAAAATATAATAAAAAATATAGTAAAAAATCACTAAAGAAACTTAAATGTTGTACTGAAAAATATTCAATATTTTATACATTAGTAAAGGAGGAAGAAAAAAATGACATGAGACCTATATAAAATGGTAAAATGAGATTTAAATCCAATACAGGCAATAATAATATTAAAGGAATGAACAATCTAATCAAAAGGAAGAGATTGCAAGACTAGATTTTAGAAAATGATCCAAATACTGCTGTTTACAGGAGACATACTTTAGATTCAAAGGTAAAAAAAGTACATACAGTGAAAGGTCAATGTCATAAAAATAGCAACCGTAAGAAAGATTCGGTGGCTATACTCATATTAGGCAAAATATACTTTAAAACAGAAAATATTACTGGAGATAGAGAACATTTTATAATAAAAAACAAAGAGGCCAAACCACCTGGAAAATCTAACAGTTATAAACATTTACAGACCTAACAAAATCCCACACACATAAAGCAAAAACTGACAGAATTAAATGCAGAAACAGACAATCCAAAATCATTGGAGAGTTCAAGAGTCTTCTTTCAATAATGTGTAACCAACTATGCAAAAGATCAAAGAAATAGAAAACTTGAACACTAATCAACTAGACCTAACAGATATCCATAGAACACTCCACTACACGTTTTTCTCAAGTGCTCATGGAACATTATCCAGGATAGGTCACATGATAGGCCATAAAAACAACCTTCAATGAATTTAAAAGAGTTGAGATCATACAAAGTAAGTGCTCCAACAGAGAGAGTGAAACTAGAAACCAGTAATAGAAAAATTTGAGAAATTAACATAAGTAAAAAAAACTTTTATATACACCTGTATGGCAAATGAATCAAGTAAAAATCATAAGAGAAATTAGAAAATATGAGGTGAATTAAAATGAAGACACATTATATTACAGAATGCAGCTAAAGCAGTGCTTAATGGGAAATTTATAGCTATAAATGCCAACATTAAAAAACATGAAATATCTCAAAACAGTAACCTAACTTGCCATATTAAGACACTGGAAAAATGAAAGCAAATTAAATCCAAAGCAAAAAGAACAAAAGAAATAAATATTAGAGTATAGAGATTAGAAAAGCAAGAAAGAAAATCAAAACCAAAAGTTGGTTCTTTGAAAAGAATTTTTAATTACAAAGCTTTAGCTGGACCAAACAAAAAAAGAGAAAAGATTCAAATTACTAAAGTCAAGAATGAAAGAAGATGCATTACTACTGATGTTACAAAAATAAAAAAGAATTTAAAGGGGATACAATTCTATGCCAAGATATTAGACAACCTAGAAGTAATAGACAAATTCCTAGACAGACACAAACTTCTAAAATGGAAACAGGAAGAACACACCCAAAAATCTGAATGGACCTATAACAATTAGAGTTTGAATCTGTAGTTTAAAAACTCTACAAAGATAAGCACAGGCCCAGATGACTTCACTAAGGAATTCTACCAAACATTTAAAGATTATCAATTAATTCTTTACAAAGACTTCCAAAATAAAAGAAGGAAGACTTCGTAATTCATTCTGAAGCCAGTATTACCCTGATACCAAAGCCAGATAGTCATCACAAGTAAACTATATACCAATATGTTTTATTAATAGACACACAAAATTCAACACAAGCAAGTTGAACCCAACAACATACAAAAAGGATTATACATCATGAATAAAAGGGTTTTGTCCCAAGAATGCAAAGTCGAATTAATATCCAAAAGCCAATTAACATAATATAGGGTAAATGATAAAAAACACATGATCATTTCAATATATGCAGAAACAGCATTTGACAAAAACCAACACAACTTCATGATAAAAACCAACTAGGAATAGAACTTACCTAATCTGATAGGGAATCTGTGGATTTAAAAAAAATTTGAAACCATACTTAATGGTTAAAGACTGAATGCTTTCCCCTTAAAAATCAAGAAAAATAAAGGGACGTCTACTTTGCCACTTTTATTCAACATGATGCTAGAGGTTCTAGCCAGGTCAATAAGGCAAGAGAAAAAAAAAAAGAAAAACAAAGGAATACTCATTGCGAAGAAATAAAATTATGTGCAGATAACATGATCTCATATACAGAAAATCCTAAGGAACAACCCCCCCCAAAAAAACTAGTAGAATAATTGAGTTCAAAAAAATTTCACAACATGAGGTTGATATACCAAAAAACTATATTTCTGTACATTACCAATGAACAATCTGAAAAGAAAACTTACAATAGCATCAAAAATAAAGAATTTAAAAGAACTGCAAAACTTATGCTCTGAAGACTATAAAACATCGCAAGAAATTAGAAGATATGTAAACTACTAATAAATACATGAAAAGATGCTCAACATCATTAGCCATTAGAGAAAGCATATCAAAACTACGAGATACCACTGCCCAGCTAGTAGTATGGTTATAATAAAGATAATAACTAGTGCTCCTGAGGATATGAAGGATTCGGAACTCTCAGACACAGCTAGTGGCAATGTAAAATAGTGCAGCATCCTTGGAAAACAGTCTGGCAGTTCCTAAAAGATTAAACAGAGTTACCATATTACCCTGCAATTCCACTCCTAGGTATATACCGAAGAAAAATGAAAACACTTCACACAAAAACTTGTGTTCTAATGTTTATAATAGTGTTATTCACAATTGTCCAAAAGTGCAAGCAACCCAAATGCCCATCAACTGAAATGTACACAAGAAAGCAGTATATCCATACAATGGAATGTTATTTAGCAATTAATAAAAATGAAGTACTGACACATGCTACAACATGAATGAATCTTGAAAACATTATGCTAAGCGAAAGAAGCCAGTCACAAAAGACCATATACTGCATGTTATATTTATATGAAATTTCCAGAATTGAAAAAACTATAGATAGAGAAAACAGGTTAGTAGTTGCTTAGGGCTGCAGGATTTAGGGTGAAATGGGAAATGACTGCTAATGGGTATGGAATTTCTTTTTGCAGTAATGAAAATGTTCTCAGATTGATGTAGTAATAGTTGCATGATTGAATATACTAAAAACTTCTGAAAAACTTAAGAAGAAATTTTGGTAAAAAGTTTATGGACAAAGTAGTGTATCTTATATTTAAATGTGAGCCTGTGTTTTTACAGCTATTTATGAAGAGGCAATTTCATGAAAAGTGTTACTCCTTTTCCAAATAAGACAAATTTTGATAATTGTTCTTAGCAAATGTTACCATCTCAAGAATCAAGCTGAATTATTACAATTCTTCAAAATCAGGATTCTAAGTTGACTATTAGTCTTTTTCTATAGCTAATAGATTTTTCCTGACATAATTGAGTTGATTTCCTGTACTTCAAAAGGTAGATTGCAGTACATAAAGAATAAATAATGCTGATTTTAAAATCTCTTGGTTTTGGTATAAGGCTAAATGATTTTAAGAACAGCTCTTCACTGGCTTTGTTAAAATGATTTTTCTTTACTGCTTTTCACCTCCCCTAAGTAGCATAAACCTCTGCCTGAAGATTCTAAGTGACATGATGAGCAAGGTTGACAAATATGGTAAAAATGTAAATCCAGCTTTTAATATTGCATCTGAAATACAATACAAAATTTTTTTTTTTTTACAGTAGCTACAAAACAGCAAATGTCTTACCATTAAAAGCCATGTGGTTATTTTGTTTTTAATTCCCATGTATGGAACCCACAAGGTATGTAAAAACTTCAAGTTGTGTGTCAAGAATTCCCAGAATAGATTGGCAACTTGATTATAATGTCAGTTCACATTTTCAAGCACCAGTGACTACTCACCCACCTTCAGAAGTCTCCTAAACTCTTAAAATCCACCCATGGTCATTAATTTAGACCAGAGTAACTAGAATACATGTGTTCTGGTATATAGTGGCTCTCCTTATTGACCTTCCTAGACCCTGGGGAGCCCTAAATATGCTGGATACACAATAGGTTAGGCATTTTCAGGGATTTTTAAGTCAACTGTAGAGCTAGAGACTAAGACAAAACACTTTAGGAGTAGATCTTAAAATTTAGTGACCCAGGGAAACCAGATAACTTCCCCACATATTCCATGAACTAGTTTCACTGCACACTTGCCTTCTTAAGCAAATGGCTCTATGCAGTGCACAGCCTACACAGCCATATATGGTGGTGCTGGCTGTGTGGTCACAGAAAGGGAGCATGGTAGGGCAAGAGTTTCTTTAAATATTGGCCCCACCATTTTAATCTGAAAATACCAATTCCACTGAGAAACAATTAGTACTTCCGCATTCAGAATCTTGCCTTTGTTATCTAAGTAGAACTAACATTTAGAGAATATCACATATATGTCAAAGGATGCTCTGTTGTGGCTGGAGTGCATAAACTTCGGCCTGAACTCTATTAGTCACTTCCAAACAAGAACTTTCCACTTAGCGAAGTAAAGACAACTAATAATAATAAAACAATGAATAAATAACTAAATAACAAAACATTTCATAAAGCCCTATGGTATTCTCAAATAAAAGGATGAAAGGACCTCTACAATTTTTACCTTTAATATTATTAATGATAATGTTTATATCTTATTTTACAACTGAAGATGATTTGGCTAATATTTTTAATACATTACTCTAGTTGGAACTGAAAATATGAAATTGTTTGCATTTCTTAGTTTAGGTATCTGTACTGGAATAGCAAGTTGAAAAGGGTCAAGAGACTTACTCAGAGGCAAGAAAATGAAGCAAAATTAGACTTTCACATAAAATATGGATATCAACTATTTGTGAACTCACTCATTCATTCAACAAATAGTCACTCAGTTCCTACCAGGCACTGTGTTGGGAAGTGAAAATATAATGATGAAAAAAAATCAGATACAGCCTCCCCTTTTGAGGCACTTATGCTTAAATGGAGGAGGAGAGATATTCATAGTTGAAATAAGCTTCAGATTCCTCCACTATACTTGATACACCATAACAAAAAGGTGATGTGGCCAGTCTTATAATTCCATGTACCTCTAGTGTTTTTAATAGTGTCTGTCACATGGTCAAAGCTCAATGAACATTGGATAAATGAATCAATATAGAAATATTAAGCTCCGTGGAGAGATATGGGCTGGAAAAACGAATTTTGGAAGAATTGCCTCTAGGCAAATTGCCTATAGAGAATACAGCCTTAAAAAAAAAAAAAAAAAGAAAGCTGAGGGCTGAATCTTGAGGAATTCTAACATTTAATAGATGGGTAAAGGAGGAGAAACCTGGAAAGGAAAGAAAGGAATTGCCTCCAGAGGGTATGGATGATAACTAAGCTAGCGCTCTGGCAATCAAAGGAAGACAAAGTCTCAAAAAAGAGTGATCATTAGTATTGATTGTTGCTGGTCAAGACCAAGCAAGATGAGGACTGAACAAAGTATCCATTGTATTTAGAGGTAAAGCAGTTATTAACATATTTTCTAAAAGTTTAATAGAGTGATGGGGTGGGTTTTTAGTGAGTTGTAAAGGTAGGGAAAGGTGAGTACATGACATCAGCATTTGGTTAAGAATGGAGGGGAGATATGATGCAATAGCTTGGGTCAAAGTAACATATAGATTTCAAATGCTAATAGAAGAGATAAATTTCTGAGAATATGAATGCAATAAGATACAAAGCACATTCACTTATTCAAAAAATATTTGAGATGCAAATCTGCCCCAATACTTGGGATATGTGAGCGAACAAACAGAATGAAAAGCAAACATTAGAAAA